>NC_068365.1:5292562-5502562 GCF_020536995.1 Dreissena polymorpha | reverse complement strand
TTTGACACAGAAACATCACCTCTGGTGAAATTAAGAAATAATTTTATGGGCGGAGCTACTACTATATAATTGTGCATTCATTTTCAGGTTTCTGTTATATATTTACGAAACAAAATTCAAGAAAAATATTCTTACAGTAATATGATCTGTGTGGTAAACGTTTTTTTTAGAAGGATCTGTATGGTATACTGTTTTTAAGTTTTTCAGTTCTATTAAGTTGTTTAAAAAATGCTTATCAATAATGTTTTTGAAACTGGATTTTTAAATGCGATAGCATGTAAAACACATAATGATTATACACTACGCTTGTTAAACTAATACATAATTATGATATACAGGCATGCTATACAATCCCCATTATAATATTAAAATCTTACGCTGGAGCATCTTAAATCGATGACAATTCCATGCTTACCTTAAATAAGTGTACACTTTATGTTATTGTATTGAGTTCCATTTTTATTTTGGCGCCTACACTACTATCATGTGAAGTAATGTATTGTATATTATTTTAAATATTATATTTGCTTTAAGATATGGCTCAATGCTCCAATGCGGAAAAATGTTGAAGACCAAAGCTGGATTATTGCGCCACATTAGGAGACACGCTAACTCTGGACACTATTACTGCCGTAGAAAAGCATTTCAGGTAAGATTAAATACCTTAAAAATAGTTACATTTTTATACAGTTATACTTACAAACAGATGAACGGATTTTCTTGAAACAACACAAATATACAATATATCTCATCTATCAGGTTATCATATATTTTGAAATATCTCAATAATCGTCAAATCGTTGGTAATTTAAAAATAACAAACGCATGTCTTCTGTTTTTAACATTTTTGAAATAGCGTGTTTACGCATTGAAATGTCACGTGAATAAAATAGTTTTTTTCTCAGGATGCCCCAAATGTCACGTGTGTGTACAGTGCGGCAGGAGCTTTGCGGACAAGTGCCTACTCGTGGCTCGAGAGAAAAGTGCAAACAAGAGGGATTGGTGAAATGTTACCAGTGTGGGTTGGCAGTTAGGAGTGAGAATGACCTCAAAGAGCAAGACATGACCCACATGCCTGACAAGTGTTACAGGTGTGAGGAGTGTTTCAAACCGTACAAACGCAAAACAAACCTTTCTCGACACGTGAGGACTTTACATAAATCCGTGAATACTGATTAAAAATCATAATAGTTTACAGTTTGTCTGTGTAACTTGATTATCGTTTTACAGTCATTGTCCCCTACCGGTGAAAAGTTCTTCATATTTTTTCATGAAACTTGAAACATGGATAGATGGCAATATGGAGATTATGCACCTCATTTCTTTTTGTTCCTACGTCAAAAAGTCTGGTTGCTTTGGCAACAAATATAAAAAATTCTGACAATGGTGGAGTTTCACCGGTAGGGGACCATATTGCTTGAAATAGCCTTAGTTTTATTTGTTGTTTTATTTTAACGTTACTTTTCAAAATGATTCTTAAGTAATCCGAATTTGATTAGTTTGTATGTTTCGTTTAGTTCGTTTGTGTGTTTCTTTTGAAATAATTCTCAAATAATTGTGCAATAATTTGGATTTACGTTATTCATTAATATATCGCATCTGTGATTTGTATTATCGAATCTGTGATTCTTTTTTAATTATAACTTGATTAAAGTTTTGCGATATTTTTTCGTTGATTTCAATTTCAAATACCGCTGTCACGAGCTAGTTCGATAATCATAAGCAGCCAGGGTTTCTAGTAGAAGTGATTTTCACGATTGCTTTACCTAATTAACTGCCTGCTTATACTTATTCTAGGCCGTGGTAATTGACAGTAAACAATGTATGCAATGAGGTTGTGTTTACAATACAATACTCCTTAATTCGAAATACGTCATGACATTCTTCACAGCTGCATCCCACCACAACACAAGAGGAGAATCGTACATACATAATCATTTAATATAATAGTTCTTCATTTACTTTTTATATTCTCTTCAAAATAATTAATGCTAAAGATAAGCATATACTGTTACACTGAATACAACGACATACTTTATAACATGACATTATCACCAAACACATGGCGAATGATTGTCAATATCTATACTATGTAATAAACTAATGCAACAATTTGAATTCCATATAATTTATGAAAATAGCACACACAAACACACCCATATATATATGTTTCTACTATGATCATTATTTAGTTTTTAGTAAATCATACCGGTTACCTTCAACTTCAAATAACAACAAAATTGAAAATAATGTCGAAAATGTAACACTTTTTAGTCATTTAAAGTTTCTTCACAATGATGCAAGGCACTTTGCAAATCCATGACAAACCAATACGTCTGGTGGATTCTGTTTTATCAGTTTTTATTTCACATTTGATTTTAAAACATACATATTACTTCGCTTTTTGTCAACCTGTGTAATATTGGACACAATTTCTATTGCAGAATTTGTGTCCGAATTAAAATTTCATTTGTGTTCGTCCATCCCCATTCTTATTGTTGGCAACAGTTTGCTATCGTTTCGTCTCGCCCGCTCCAACCTTACTCCTAGTGTCCTCTTCTGTATAGTATTCCTGTCTCGTGAAACTGTTTCCTCTTTTTTTCTTCCCTTAACTAATTAGTCAGCTCACTAATGTGAAATAGGTGATTACTGAAATGTATCAATTTTTAAATAATAATAACAGATCTACTACTACTACTATTACTACTACTACTACTTCTACTACTACTACTACTACTACAAAGGTAGTAGTAGTAGTAGTAGAAGTAGTAGTAGTAGTAGTAGTAGTAGTAGTAGTAGTAGTAGTAGTAGTAGTAGTAGTAGTAGTAGTAGTAGTAGAAGCAGTAGTATTAGTAGAAGTAGGAATAGTAGTCTACTACTACTACTACTACTACAAAGGTAGTAGTAGTAGTAGTAGTAGTAGTAGTAGTAGTAGTAGTAGTAGTAGTAGTAGTAGTAGTAGTAGTAGTAGAAGCAGTAGTAATAGTAGAAGTAGGAATAGTAGTAATTGTTGTATTGAAATAATTGAAATTAATTAAAAAATATATATATTGTCGTTATTATCTCAATTTAGGCGTAAATTGTGGAAACACGGATACCACACAGATCCTTCTAAACACGTATACCACACAGATCATATTACTTGTAAGAATATTTTTCTTGATTTTGTTTTCATAAACATCTGAAAGAAACCTGAAAAAGAATGCAAACTGATATAGTGTAAGCTCCTCCCATAAAGTTTATTGCTTTATTTCACCAGAGGTGATGTTTCTGTGTCAAAATAAAATAATGTCCCCACACTGATCCTACCTTTTTTAACCGTTCAAACGCGCGGTTGCACTTTACTGAAATAATATTTATTTGTTTTATAAAATCATGATACCTATAGAAAACTCTCATGAATGAGCGGGCTCTCCACTTTATCCCATTGAAAATGGTGACATATTAAAAAAGTTATCCAAAAAAATCTTACCTTCGTCGCGCTTTTGTTGATATTTTCCTCCCCACACAGATCTTAAAAAGTCACGTGGTATAGGCACCGTGGTCAATATTGACTTAAATGTATTTCTGTGAAATTAAGCTATTTTTATAATGCTATATTCTGTTAATGGAATTCATTTACGACCAAATCTTAGAACATGCAATATTCGCATATCAGGATATACTTGGCCGGAATTAACCCTCTAAAGCAAACATTGTTAATTGTTAACAGTTTAATATCTAAAATTTGTATGCTTAATATTTAACAGGATTTTCTGATCAGAATACTTGGTTTAAACATATTGTTTTAAGGTCTGGTGTTCCAACGTGAACAATTCTTTGTTTATGGACTTCATATTGGTTTATAACTTATACATACACACATCATTAAAATGGTATGACAATATTTTAATATTTATTTTAATGTGATTTCGCAAATTTTCATGTTATATCGAAGTTGGTGAACGATGACACTTATGTGTCTAATGTTTCACGATACAAATACATGTATTTATTTACAAATCGAATAATTTTATTCACAAAATTACTAACTTAGTTGTATGGTGAATTTTTAATGTGTTATGACATAAATAATAAAGACGTTTTTAATTGCAACATTTTTACGTAATTCTTAATTAAGGAATAATTGAACGTGAAACAAACGTGTTTAGTTATTGTATGACGATGTACATTGAACACATTTAAAAAAAATACTTTTCAATCAAATCTATTAAGTACTTTTCATATGAAAAAATCAACTCCCGATTTGGATGCTTTGATATGTAGATATTTAAAATCCATATTCCAGATTATAATTGTAATATGCGGTTGTCAGCACGTAGGAAAAATGGACCTCTGTTCGTTAAAGGCTTTCATGATCACGATATCACTGGTATATTTCAGTTTGTTCCAGTTCTTCAAGTTACTAGAGAGTTTTTATTGCGTCCGAATTGTATGTAAAATGAAATCATTTTGTACAGATCAAAATATAAATGCACATTCAAAGTTGCATACGTAATATAATAACCATGCCGTTTTATTTAAGTTTAAGCACCGATATGTTCAGTCTATATACGCAAATAGTATTCATTATTAATTTAAAACATAATCTTTTCTAAACATAGATTTTCATGTTTGCTATGACGACATTTTAAAATTGTTTCTTTTTAACGCATAAAAAAGGAAAAAATAGAATTATTGTCAATATGTTTGTAAATTTATTTAACACATATTCCCTCCAAACATAGAGCATACTTTTATTTAATACATGTTTTTTCTTCAATTTATGTCGATGTATAAATCACGATAAGCATGTACTGTTTAATTGACAATAACATTATTTTTCTATTATATTATGCTCTTATCTTTGTATATTTATCTTTGTTAACAAAGGAAAATATGTGAGCGCGAATTTCGCGAATAGTTAAAACTACTTTTTCGTGTTGAGTCGGCAACTTAATTGACTCTTCGCTAAACATTCACCCAACAATAAAATAAATTGAAATTTAATACAGAGTTATGTGAATGAAACGGAGATTTCTCCCGCATTTTATGACTACCGTGTGGCTCTTAAGGCCCATATATCAATGTTTGGCATGTTCGCAGCAGACATTACCAGGGTAGTCTGAACAGTTTTATTGATATTGCATAATGGCTGGCGGTGTCTGTTTCTCGAAAGCAATACATAATTATGATCGTGATGATAGATATTTTATTACCGGTCTGTAAATATAAAAAAATTAACAAAATATTTTGTGGTTTTCTGTAACCAAGCTTTATTTGTTTGACATTGTATAATAACTAAAGCAAAATTATGATTCAATTCAAAGGCACATTTAAATAACGCTACATGTATGTAAATGGGTAAAATATAAAAGCAAGGTGCACGAATAAATTGTAACGTGTAGTTACTGTTGACAGTCAGAAAAAAGGTTCGATTGGCCAATATTTATTTAATATGTTTGCACCTAAAATTAAAATAACAATAATATGCACATGGTAATCAAATATTGGTATAATCGATTCAGAAAATAATTTCGGTATCACCACTTGGCCGATAAATAACTCTTAAGCAATCATTTCTTGTATAATTCATAATTTATCTGATTATAATAATTTACTACACACATTAACGGATATGAATGTAAAATGTATTTACCCAAAAAGCTTTGTATATGTGATACGTGTTTTTAAATTGCTAGCCCTCTAATCTATAACAAAATCCATGTTTCTAGTCATGCGCCTTTTCACATTAATTTGTTACAAATGAGCGCTTATAACGGTTGTTATTTTTACATTATCTTAATTTAATAAGATTCCCAATACTGTTTGAGTCATTCTTTATACAAGAAACCGGACGATACTGATAGGATTAATATATTTCTTCCTTTGGAATAATAGTCCAAAACATTATAAAGATATTACATTCATTAAAACATTTCCACACGCTATACGCTGTTTTATATGTCAAAATATCGTATTTTTCTGGGTTATCTGTGAAACAAAAAAAGTATATTGTATATAGTTATATATAACATAACAATTCTAGTGTTATATTTTTCTTGTCAAATAATATTTTTCAAACAATAAAAAGCTATATGCATATACTTAAGGTTATCCATAAGTTTAACCTGACTTAATTAAAAAAACATTCAATATGCAAATCACGCGAAATAAAGTCTGTACTAGTCGGAAGATATAGACCATGAATTTATATAATAATCATACAAATACCAGATTCACTGATTCAATCTCGGTATGGATTTATCTTTCGGAATTGGTGGTGTTTAGCCTCAAAGCGGTGTTCTGACCGGTCCTTCATATTCGCGGATATGAATTGGTAGTTACTGATATTAAAATGCCAATGAAAAACGCTTTAAAATACCTCCGATCTGAACATTACACATGCACAGAATGTATTTTTGTTCATAGAACGATTTGCATATCACAAAATAAAGGAAAACAGCATTTAAAAGCCATTATGTGTTCATATCCGCACTTTTCAGTCATATCCGCGGATATGAGTCATATTATATACGCACTTTAGTCGTACCCAATTTTCGCAATAATTGAATATCCGGAGTAGAATACAGTACCCAATCTTGAACGGAAGGATAACTTACACTATAAATTTAAAACAACAACAAAGACTTAACGTTTACAAAAAATCCCTCTACCGCGCATTTGATTTGCGCACAGTGCTGTAAATCTATAAATAGGATATCTAAATATAGTGCACAGAAGCCCCGCCTTTTCATCGGTTTTCATCGCTACGCATGCGCAATGAAGTAAGCGCAAACAAACGCTTAAAAACGGTTTACAACGGTTAAAAACACAATCGCTATTAATCGCAACCTTGCGGAACACAATCGCTAACTCTACTGTATCATTCCATTCCCGGGTATCAACATAGCTCGTTTATCAGCCAGAATAGAGATGTCACCTTCACTTGTGAGCAAGCCGTTCACAATAATTCATGTTGGTACGAACGATATAATAACGAGAAACCAGAGTGAATCATACTCAGTGGATGATATCATTAGTTTTTACAACAATTTAATTAGGAATATTAATCCTAAAACACATATTGTGTTTTCCTCCATATTACCAAGTCCTTGTGATTATAGCATTACAAAAGATAAAGTGAAACAGGCTAATACTCTATTAGAGGTTAAATGTAAAGAAAGACAATGCCAGTTCGTACATAGTTACAGGCCTTATTTCAAATTCGGAAGACCTGAAAGGTCAGTTTTTGCGGTCCGGGATGGAGGGTTACATCTCATTTCAGAGGGTACTCGTTTGTTAAGAAAATGTTTCATTAGGGTTGTCTCACATTTGTTAAAAGGAAAAAAGTAATGTGTGAAATTAATTGCTATCTTTGAATTTTCAGACAAATGACTTTTTGATTAGTAAAAAATTGGAAGCCAACACGTAGCACAAATTAGTTATCATTCTTACACTACTTAATTTTTTGTTAGGAATACATTACAAAAGTTTTTGTTAGGAATTATAGGTTAAGTGATAAGGGTTTATATAGTGATAATGTAAGTAGTTATAACAACTATGCTATTATGAAAGTTTGGTAATGGTTTGAATTTCGGTGGACGTATTGATGCCAAAATGTTAAGGTTGTTTGTCTTATTTATAGCATCTTGAAGGGAGTATAGGTTATTCCTTCAGATATTTACACTTGTGATGACAGCATCATTATGTCATTCTGGTGTATTCATCCTTTAGAAGAAGGCATCATTACTTTTTCAAAGGATAAAGACATGTGGTGATGGTATATTGACATCATTCTTGTCTTTTTAGGTTCCTTGACTTTGGGTATTGTTACGTTCATGGATGTTCAAATTTAAATTGTTGTAATAAATATTTTACATTGTGACATACATGTTTTCATATATATTTCAGTTTTCTGGTGATGTATAGCAGTTATGTAAGTGAGAATTAATTTATATTTGTGTTTTGTTTGCAGTGTACTGTCATTTAATCTGCTTGCATGTACGTTGTCATTTATTTTGCTTTTGTTTTGTTTGGCGGGGTTTTGGCGGATTAGTGATTATTTAAGCTATTGGGCTTAAATTTTATTTGATCAATTTGAATTCGATTTGAAAGTCAGTGGTCAGTTCTTGTATATTTGATATTTCAAGTTAGCTTGAGCTTTGATTATTTATTTGATCAAATTGAATTTATTTGAAAGTATGGTCAGTTATTTGTATTATCTTGTATATTTGTAATTACAAGTTTTATTGACCTTTGAATATAATGATCGTGTCACAACTTTAGAACAAATAAATATTTCATTTAATGTAGTTTATGTTCCTGTTTTATTTGAGTCTCGAGGATATGAGATAACTGTTAAGCATTTTCTTACATAAAATCTACTAATTATCGATTACAACCAAGAGATAGTCCCTTCATGCTTGACCACTCATGTGTTTATGTATTCTTACGCATATTTATAAAACAGCTGATTCGCGCGTTTTGGTTACAGTCTTGTTTGTTGACACGATCGATCTTGTATTGATTACAAATATTTGCCCAGCCCGCCCAACCCCTTTGTTGTTGTGTGTTTGTATATGTCCGCTTAATATGTTTTTTATGTTGATTAGTAGTGGTATTTTGCAAAATGTTTTGTGGTTTATGTACAATTAGTATTTATATAGTTGTGCATGCATAATTTATGTGGATCGGCGGATTATTGATTATTTAAGCTATTGGGCTTAAATTTTATTTGATCAATTTGAATTCGATTTGAAAGTATGGTCAGTTCTTAGTATATTTGATATTTCAAGTTATCTTGAACTTTGATTATTTATTTGATCAAATTGAATTTATTTGAAAGTATGGTCAGTTATTTGTATTATCTTGTATATTTGTGATTACAAGTTTTATTGACCTTTGAATATAATGAGCGTGTCACAACTTTAGAATAAATAAATATTTCATTTAATGTAGTTTATGTTCTTGTTTTATTTGAGTCTCGATGATATGAGACAAGTGTATATAATGGTCCCATTTAATGTTTAAATACCAGAGTGATCCGAGGACAATGTGAATCCCACACACGTTCTATCATTGCAATCGCTCTGTCATCTATTAGCAAATTCTACATTGACACGTAAAGCATCACGTTATTGAAATCATTCTATAAGATATCACAAATGAAAGAGGTATACATGTGCATTAAAAGTAATCTTGACAAATCGCCTATAGATCTTTTAAACATTTATGCTGGCTCTATAAGAATTAATACAATGAGACCGAGCTATTCGAAACTAACGTTGGCCTACAATATTCTGACTATTATTCTACTATTATTATTCTACTATTATGTTACTTCAGTTTATAAACTTGAAATATAACATCGATTAAGTGGTAGAGGCGCATACTTGAACGTATTGATGTTTTGATCATAGAAGAGCAAGACAAAAAATACCACCTGGTAACCTTGTGCCCTATATTAAAAGATATTTTCAAAATAAACATTTAAGGTGTAAGTCTCAAAATTGGTTAATATAGTGGTTACAAGTTTTTTTTTCTAACATATGGCTTTGTGACCTACATTTTAGACGCAGATGATCCGGATTTATTCGATGTATATTGTCAAAACAAATACTCGATCCAATGCTAATCAAGACTGAGTCATTATTGTCGCCTCTTAAGTATAAAGATTGTTTGTTTTAAATATATAACCTGGTAATCTAGTTGTTTGGTTCATTTGATTCAAATTCGACCTACATATTGTGGAAATAAACATTCTGAAAGAGTATTATCAGGATTGAGTATTAAATATAGCTCATGTGAGGTAACAATATGTTTTTTAAGTTTTAAGCTGGCAACATAGTTTTTGAACGCTCAGATTCTATCGTAAGCCAGTTAATGTCAAGATAAACGTTTTGACCTTATTGTATTCAGATTTAACAATAAATGTGGCCTCAATAGTAATAGCGAACTACAAGTTGATGACACACGACACACGGCTTATTACGCCGAACGGCGAACATAGATTGACCATGATAGCTCAACATGAGCACTTCATCCACAGCTGAGCAAATCACATATGTTGTCCTACTCACAATCTTTCTGTTGTAAATGTTAGAAGGAAGACCTAAACCAAACTCTCAACATACGGATAGATACGATTGTTGGATTCGGGTATACACGTTGGTTAGTATAATGCTGAACACACGTAAAAAAAACTATCTGGACAATCTCTTAACACGAAGTTGTACATCTACTTAAATTTGGAAAACAAAATGCTCACACGATAGTCTCTCGTAAATGGAAAAAGTACATACATTTCAGCAAAACATAGTGCATCTTTAAATTATAGTAAATATGTGCCAGGTTACCTCAAGGTTTGAATGAAACGTTTAGGGGAGGCGTACTCATCCCCACATCACCATAAATTTTAATCAAAATCGATCCTTGCTTATTGTTTATAGTTTATAACCAGGGGCCGTATTCCAGTAGCTTCTTAAGTTAAAAAATAACTTAAGTTGAAATATTGCGCCATATTTTTCTTATCTCCGCCATTATTTCTTTAAACATAAGATTTCACTTAGGTTAAATTCTGGTAGCTTTATAAACTTAATAAATTTCTTTACTCGGTGTATTTTTTCTCATATATTTTAAATAAAGTTAACTTTCTTAACTCATAAAGGAATTCTTAAAGAGAAATACTAAGCGTCTCATGTTTTGTTTTTGACATTTCAAATTTAAATTAAGAAATTTATTTAAGAAATTTCTTTAACTTAAGTGAAAACTTAAGAAGCTACTGGAATACGGCCCCAGATACAATATCAATTCGGCCGCGCTCCGTTTCTGATTGAAAAGTTTAATCAGACTAGCAGCACGGCCTTGTGAGTTAATCGCGACACACTTTCAACAAGGGAGTCCAAGAGACAGGTACATTCCGCCCGAGATTATTATGACACTGGTGATTTGAATTTCAAGCCAGCGTGATTGACTCGTGACTCCGAATCAAATGAATGAGCCAAGGTTATTGACTAATGCCTTCTACACTTTATATCAATAACCAAAACACTGTAGTGAAGGTTCATGGCATCCAATCAAATGGTTTAGTGAACAAACACAAAAATGAAGCCTCACACGTTTGATTTGAATTTAACTTTGAACAGGCATGACTGACTCACACCCTCTGCGGCTTAATGATCTAACATTTAGCCTCAGATTTCTTACATATCATCCAAAGAGTTATGAGATATTATCCGGAACATAAAAATGATGATAAAACATTTGACCTTATCTTATGAACACGACCAGCATAAATAACTCATGCCTTCTGCACATTGTAACAATGACCTAGACTTTTCATTAAATATTTATTTGAACGGGATATAAGATATGGTCCGGATACTAAATTGAATGGTCAAACTTTTGACCTTCTATTTCGACTTTTACATGAAGCCGGCGAGATTGACTTATTCCTTCTGAAAAGCATCTCATTAACTTTAACAATGTGACAAAGTCTTAAGAAATACATTAAACTAGCATA
Source organism: Dreissena polymorpha (assembly GCF_020536995.1). Lineage (NCBI taxonomy): Eukaryota > Metazoa > Mollusca > Bivalvia > Myida > Dreissenidae > Dreissena > Dreissena polymorpha. Next base: position 5,491,059 of record NC_068365.1, on the reverse strand, counting down.
TCCTTTCTGTAAAATCGCTTTGTAAGCCTTACGGATATCGATCACACACGAAAGAAGAGGGTAAAATAGTTTACCTTTAAGTAGGACCTTTAACCATCATGACTGATTTATGCCGGTCGCAAACATTGTGAATCACATCAACACTTTACCGATGAAGATGATTTTACCCAATTATAGAAGATATGCAGCGGACACGTAAATGAAGGCTAAAAAAATTGAACTTGAAGTGTGACCGCGACATTGAGAATTGTGAATGACTCGTGTCGTTTTTGCATCGTCTCAATAAAAAAAATGTAAGGCAATTACCTAAGACTGATTAGTGCCTTCTGCATTTATTCTCAATAACGTTAACATTTACACCAAGTTCCTGAAAATCCTTCAGAGAATACAGAAGATATGGAGCGGATCCGAAAATGGATGCCTAAACTTTTGATTTCAAGTACGACTGAGTTACTTGGTCCCAAACGCCTTGAGCTGGCGTGACTGACTCATGTCATCTGCATATCGTCACAAAGCCAGTTACATTTAGGGAACGTTTCATGAGTCCATCCAAGAGTATAAAATGAATATGGGGCAAACACGAACGTGTTTCGGACAGACTGGCGGACAGAGTTATGTTGTGATGAACGGTTTAACGGACAACGGGTATTTCTATAATATGCGTATGCTGCGTTGTGGCGGAAGACTACACGTTTAAGTGTCTGTTTAAAATGGCATTAAGTCCGCTTATATCAAAGAGAATGAACCACATCTAACGAATTATTACCGCAAACTAAAATCTTTTTTTGACACGTTGGGAGACTGTTTTATCAATTCATTTCCAAATTTACTCAAGCCATTCATATACGTGTATACCTGTTACTGTGAAACCATTTATTTTCGTCGGCACAAAATTTCGCCCTTTTCATAAAAATGACTATTTCGTCCGCTCTTAAATTCGTCCATTTCTGGTTTTGAAAAAAAAAAAACGTCCGATTTGTTTGTAATACATGTAATACGCGGTTGCGAAAAAAACGTGCTGGGGAAAGAGAGATGACACTTGGTAGTCACTTGCAGGAGGTGGGCCTTGTTTGGCATATGCCAATTAACAAGTCTGTTATTTTAGGTGATAGTAACTGTCCCTTATTATTTCATGTCATTGACACGTTCTTTGTTATGATTAGTATATTATTACGTATGATATTATGAATACTAACATTTGCTAAAAGTCGATACTTACTAGGTAGTGTTAAGACTTTTTGCTCGATATGATCGACTATTACGCATAACGCAATCAAAAACAGAAACAATCCGGCAATCAGTTTGATCAGCATCTTAATCAGAAACTACTTACCACAACTGAGAGTGAATTTATCCATATATGAGCCAAATGTGCGCGTGACTTCGGGATTGGAAAAATGAATGGACGTTAACTGGAGTGCCATTTCGTTACCAATTTCCAGACTGACGTTGCTCTTGGCGCGTGCCTGATGTATCTGCTCTTGCATTTTAATGGCTTTCAACGGTGACAATTTATTTGGACCTTTTCCTGACAGCGTCAAGACAGCAGAAATGGACAGTGTACCTGATAAAGAACGCCTTTCTCTGCCGGAGTCGATCTCGTTGAAACAATTTTCCTGGCATGCAACACATCTCTTACATACACGCCATACAGATACGGTTATATCTTAAATACGACCATTCTACTGAAAAGAGGATGAATGGAGGCGTCCTTTATAAATCATACCTACTAAGACGGGTCGCGTTGTTATGAATGCAATATTTTCTCATTTGTTGGTTAATTGCTTTCATGCAATATGTGAACCACAACATTGTTTTTATAAGTTAAATATTTTACATACAGTGGTTTTCTTACGTATATATTACACTGAAGCAAGGAAATAATGTTTTAGTTGTTGTCATCTGGAATTCCCAATACATTGTATTTTCTGTGTTATTTAGAGTTGAAAATGATATGGCAACTATTCTGGTCCTTGAAGTAACAACTACTATTTTATTAGCTCAAGTTCGGGACTGAATAACTTTATATCTTTGTAAGTCTCAGAAAGATGCGTTTGTCTTTTATCTATAGGAAAAAATAATCATGCCAAAAACATATCTTTCCAAAAATCGCGCGTCTTATCTAACAAAGCGTCCATGCACTTTGAAGTCGAGTTCTTACCTCCACAAGATCAGTTGAACAGTTGAGATTCGAGCATACGTCACCCAGGCTTGCTTTTAACGCGGAGATGAAATTCTGTCGGATCTGTTCCTTCGCCGCAACACAGTCGCCAACGAAATAATAGTACTCCTGTAGCTTGTAGTAAAAGAACGATCCCTCCGATTCCTCTGTAAAAAATCCTTAGTTATATCAATGTGGAAAACTATTACCCATATGGTACATTAGCATATTTCCACATACAATGTATGAAACAACCTTGCAATAATCTGTTTCAACGTACAATAAACACATACTAATTGCATGAGTAAATAACCCCATGTCTTTTAATATTATACATGAACGATAACATATTTCCATTTTGGCCGTTAATAAGCTATGGTATAATTAAAATATTGTTCCGTATGGTAATATTTATATGATTATTGTAACTACAAGATAATACTTTTTGTAAATTATGATAATAATCTATCTGTTAAGCCGCCTTCACATAGGACACACGCCTGTTATATACAAACCTATTTAAACGTATAAGCGTACTTTATTATTCACAGTATATATATATATATATTTCTATGTATTCAATGTACAAAAAAGCCTAACAACATATTTAATATCATCATTATAAGAAACACCTGCACGAAATTTAATAGCATCTAAAGAGTCGATATGTATTAAGGTGAATACCTGCGCATTGCGGCAAGGTACCATCATCTTTTAGTCCGGAGAACTCTCCTCGGCTGTCGCTGCACGTAAGTAGAGGATCAAAATCAAAATCCTGCACCACGTATCCCTGTTGACACTGCAACACGCATTAGGAGCCCATAGCCCACGTGTCACACGAGATCGCGCCTTTCTCTTGAGGAATGGGTCGAACACATTTAATTACAACTTAAGACGACAAAGAGATGCCATATTCAATGTCTTGTCATAGGCTTTGTTACTGTAAACACATTTCTATGTTTATCCTACAGCTAAAAGGTTTTATAGAAGAAAACGTGTGCTTTACATGTCTACCTGCCTTTACACTGCTACTTCATGTACACCGTTGTCTATTGTTTTTGTCTGTTTACTTATAGACGATTGAACTCGTTAAAATGTATCATCATTCACATTCATTCGGTCTTGAATGTCAGTGTATACAAACATTATATTAATATATTTTGCATTTGGAACAGTATTCGAATATAGTGTTTAGATAAGGTTTAATTGAGTGAAAAACAAATGGCAAAATTACACGCGCTTGCCAGCTGGCATGAGGTCACTGGATGCATCATTAATTCAGTTGGAAATTTTGAAACGCAGTTGCATTACAATGTGACGGATTTCTGTGTTAAGGATTGAATGTTATGATAAAATATTAATACAAGTATTTCTTGAAATTAAACCATTGATATTGCATTGTAGATTTCATAAATACATGTAGCGTAGAAAGTACTCGAAAAACAAGATGTTTTAAATAAAGTGCTTTTGTTGAACAATTGACATGTTTAAAAAAATATGATTGGCTTACAGAGTGTTAAATTTTATTTTATTGTGATACATCGTTATTTAACTTTTCGACAGAAATTAACGTAGTATTTAAGGTTTGTTTAGGAAAAGGTCGTTCCTTTGTCAGTTGATCAAAGAATGTCTATCCACAAAGAATTGCATGTTTACATCCATTATTTAAAAAAAGGAAAAGGATTATGGCAATTAACATATATATCGTGTATGACTTCTGAAGGTTTTAAACTATCATGGAAGCAAACAAGACTCGACGAACATAAACACGACGACTGTTATCCATGTAAACATTTGGATGAGTAAATCATTGGCCAGTACAGGTTTTACTTGTATATGCCAGTTATCAAAATGTGTGTCTAATGAAGAGTCGAAGAATAGTTGTTTGTAAACTAAAATTTACATTATCAGTGGGGATAGATGCTGCATTATGCATGAGGTTGGGGTACATATTGTTTACGTTGAAAATGGCATCAAACTTTGTATTTGGTATTTTGCTTTGGTGAATGTATACATGTAAGTTTCAACAAAACCTTCTGTGTTCACGCATGGTGTGTAATATTTGGAATGGTGATCACATTTGAATCGAGACACATTTCGGTATTTTTACTTAACTGTGCTTTTATGTTAAATAATTGAAGACTATTTCTTAGGGGTAACCGTGAAAGATCACACATGATTTAGATATTACTACGAGGTTCGATTAAGTAAATGTACTTCATTTTAGCTATTGCTTTCAAACAGTACACGATACTATTTTGATTGTCTCACCAAATATGTGTTTTAATATCGTAGGATATATAGAATACCATATACCATTTATGTCAGTGTGTACATGAATTTGTCCAACTCGACTCAGACAAGCTTACGAAGCTCGACAAGCCCCGCCATGTAAAAATTGCTTCAACTCATGGGATGAAGTCAAGTACAAAAATGACGCTTCCATAGTGTTTTCTGTATATTGAACTTAAGTTCGCAGTAAGGTTGCAATGACCCAAAGGTCTATTGCCCATGCCAGACGCCTCTAGTATTGAAAGCTTCGCAATGTATTGTTTTATCGCCTTTAAGTGAGGCCCCTTCCTGACATGTGAAGCTGCATGTGAAGCCGAACCGCCTTCCCACCGGACACGTGACTTGAGTGTATGGACGTGGGTACAATATGTGACACGTGATCTCTAAATGTCAGTATGTCTTCAAAAATAAATCGAACTAATCTTTATAACACTCATATTACGCCTGCCTGTTATAGAGTATCTTATAGAGTATCTTAAAAGTTATACATTACGCGCGACTAGATACATTTTGAAAAGTTTCATTATGTGTGTATGTCGTTTGTAAGAACCAAAAGTACAAACGTTTCACGGTAAGTTGTATTTCACAGATTGCTGCGTTTTTCTCCTTGTCCCACGCCTGGTACACTACGGTGTACTCGCCCACTCATATGACGGATCCCGGACTGGGACCTTTAATCTGTACTGCGATAGTTTCACCCAAACCCGCATTGTCCCAGTAGACAGGCGCTTGCCAACTTCTGCGGTATCATCCGCAGATCGATCAGCGTAGAAAACAAGCAGATTGGGACAAGTTTTGTACTTTGGAGGGGTGACGTCTACAGCAATAATATTTTACAAAAACACATATTTTATTCGTAAACAAAATAATAAACATTGCTTATAGTTGATAAAAATGAATATTTTTATAAAAAAATATCATTGTTTGCAACAAAAAATATTCATATGGATATCGGATAATTACAATACCGCGGCAAATCGGTTCTTCACCGGACCAGATCCCGCTTGTGTCGCACGCGCGCACTCTATTATGGCCCGGTAGAATTCCGAAACCATTAGTGCAAGTGTACTGGCATACGCTCTGGAAATTGTACCCGTCGGAACAATTAATCACCATATACGTACTGCTGAGTAGCAGTTGAGGGCAGATCCGAGCTAAAAATAAAACATATATGTGATTATAAAGTGCCAGTCAATATATATAATGTAAGTGTACTTATTAACAGATTTATCTTTGCTTGTTTTGTATAGAAAAAATTCACCATAATATATGTAATTGTCACATGCATCGCTATACTTACGGTTTCAAACGGGCTGACTAGAGATACTACACCGGTCTTGTGCCAAACAGTCTGCAGTGTCAGAGCCGTGAAGACGGTAGTCGGGGTGAAAACCGAACTTGCAAACCGTACCGATGAGCAGGTGTTTTGTCTGGTCACACGAAATCCAACCACGGTGTTATATATTGGCAAGGGTTTGCAAACCGTGCTGCAATTTAGGAATTTGATGACGACGACCTTGTGAATATCCTATTTAAACAGCTATCAAACCATTTCTTAAAATCCGATACTAATGTGAAGACAATGAAACACAGGAAATCGAATATCACTATTATTGTCAATAGTTTGGTTAAAATGACCCGTTACAGTGACTGTGAATTTACACGTTAATGTGTTCCCACTGTTGTCTTTAGCCATGTACTCGATCCGATGATTACCATAGTAAAATATCTGTCCTGGTCCATACCCTGTTATGCGCTTTGCCCCAAAAATACACTGAAACTAAGGCATATATTGTGGCAAGCGCCGTCTTTATAATATAATGGCATACTGCGTATTAGAGTCTACCCCGAGAGCGACATGATACTATGGAAGCATAACTCTAACATTTGTTGACATAATTTCAAGTTACAATAACAGTAATTTTTATTCTTCTTTACCCTTCAGATTTAATTTGATAACATTTTTAACATGTGTTGCCAAATTTCAAAGTTACCACAACAGTTATTCATTGTATATAAAGCGGTCAAAACTTATATTAAAATTTCAGCATAAATTGTACCAGTGGATCCCTTCGAAATCCATAACATTACTTGTAGCTTATGCTAAACCCAATTAACTTTCTCTGTCGTTTTGACATGGTTTACTGAATAAAATGACAGATAGTTATTCTGATAGTCTGAGCTTCAATAACATTGCCTGTTTATTCTTCATAATGTAACGGCAAATGTGCTCATTTTGCCTTTTTATTTATTGCTGGTAATGTATAACAAACCGATTTTTTTCATTTAACGTATTTATTTATGAACGTTTCTGTGCAAAATAATTTACATTTAATATACAACCGCCAGGATTGTACCATTCGGCATATTTATTTTTAGGTGTTTATGAGCAATACTATTTGCTGTTAATATACAATCGTCCGACAAGCATCTTGGGTTTTAGTACATAAAGCAGGCTAATATATGTTTCTCAAAGGTATGGTATCTTCACTTCGTAGGTCTCAACAATATTAGTTACACCGATTCGAATATATTGTTGATTAGATAAGAGTGTGGGATTGAAAAGCGCTATAGTAAACAGCAAAATAAATACCGCTAAGTTCATCATCAACAATACTGACAAATTATTTAACACAGCTAAAATAAACAATCAAATTAACAGTTTTTAAAACTGTGGTCAGTGTAGCAAATTGTACATTATAACTAGATTTCATTATCTTGAATATATCGCTTAATAATCTATTATATATATGATGTTATGCCCGATATTTCCGTCCCTGTTGTCCCACGCCGTGGGTTCCGTCCATCGAACCATGGTTGAATATAACTTTCCGCTGTCCGTGTAGTAATGTCTACTTTCTGGACATCCAGACAACGTAGGAGGCGTCGTATCATGTGGCCGATGACTACGTTGACTGCGACCGCATGCATTGCATGTATGTACAAGTAATATCGGAAACACGCAAACAAGAGTAACTCGATTACAAACGCGCATGTTCAATATATTAAATGCGTTAAGTATTTAATATTACAGTGTGTTTAAGCAATCGGTACATTTGCCAAACATAGAAGTTAAAATATACCAGCTTCCTTAATAAATGTATTAACTACAAAAACTTCTTTCAAATCATAAATGTTATTGCGTCTGTTAGTAATCCGATTTTTGTAAAGCCTAGTTTTACTACAGCAGTTTTTGACAGAGCAAATTATGATGAGCTTACGAAATACATCAAGCGAATATCAATGCGTAGAAAGTATACCGCAGTAATTTTAAGTATGGCATCTCTGAAGTGCCATTTCGACTTATGTCTGTCAACTTTTGACTTTTGACTAATAACTTGTGAGTGATGACCTGTAACTTGTGACTTCCAACTTGACACGCATAACGAGACTGTATTTTAAGATCCTGATTATTAAAGAATCTTAGGAAGTGTGTTTTATTGTTTCTTTTATTGCTTCTTATAATGATATCCCGAACAATCTATATACGCCTTCGGTCATATACCATCAATGGGTGACTTATAAAAATAATCTGAAATTATATTAAACATGTTTTAAACGGTCGTTTTCGGAGTTAATAAAGTACTTTTTACTTTAAAAATGTACACCGAGTTGTTGATAAGAAGCTTACGTCACCGATAAGTACTCGCTGGGAACAGTTTTAAAAGCACACAAACCCTCAACAATCATCAAAAATGTTGTACAACATTTCGGAAAAAAAGTTAACACATACAAAATCAATGTTTCCTCAAAGCAAAAGACACAATTTCAACGCTAGATGTTGTCTGGTATAATATAGATTTAACAAGATACAACCTGTTATGTTTTGTTTTTTTTAGGCGCAATTTATTAAACACGTGTTCATTTACCAAGTTAGTGTTCGTGTGTCGCATGAATATCAATAAAATATCAATAAGTGAGAACCTAATTTTAAATGTAATAAATCAAAAGCTACAAGTCAAAACTCGAAGGTCAAACGCGTACGTCAAAAAGGCACTCGAAGGCTTCCATATTTATTTACTAAAGATCTATGCAGCGACTCGTTGCATACTATTGAACAGCATTTACTGAATGGTTTAAAAATGGTTAATCGAATAGTAGTGGTTGTTTAATACTTCCTTGTACAGAAGTGTGATTTGCCGTTTTGTATAGATCGTTTATTGGAATTAAGCTGGCCAAATGAAAATGTGTACTTGATACCATTTAAGTCTATACATGCTTTTAAAGGGCGGTTTGAGTTTATTCAAAGACTATTGGGTTCAGCTTTAATTTTAAAAGTTTTGGCATGAACATTATATGATATTATCTTGCATCTTCTCTTTCTCTGAACTTAAACATATTGTGCCAATTTACTTAACTGTGCCCGATACTATCCAATATATATTCAATTTATTGGTCAATACATTTTAATGATAAAACAACAGTGATTGTTTGCGTTCAGTTTGGCATGTCTGGCAAAGACTTATACCATACATTTAGAATAAGTGTTTTCTGTTTAGGTGTACAGCTAATAATCTGGATTTTATTGCACTTGTCAAAAGACAAACTTTTTAATAAGTCATAATATATTCTATAACGGTTCATGATATATATCTAATTAAATAAGAGTTTTCTCGGCCAAACTGGCGCGGAGCGCCGATATTCCTTCTAAATAAGTATTTAACAGCCTTCCAAAGTTTCAATAATGTAAAACATTTAACCGTTAAAAGTACACCTAATATTCGAGCGTATGTGCTCCGCGCATAGGGCTGATTTGTTTAATAAGCCGCTATTATTGAACATCGGGTATTTAGCTTGATTAAACCTTATATTTTAAATCATGGTGTTTCATGTGTATAACTTTAGAAAAAAAGCGGTCATATATTACTGATTGCAATGTCGTATATTGTTATATTTCAGTTTTGATCTGAATAAGTTACACAAAGATTGTATAAGTTAACCAAATTATCGCATATCAAGTGCTTTTAGTTTTATTACATGTATTACTAATTCTTATTTACAATTTGAATATAACAAAAATTAAAACATTTGTTTATATGATTGTGAAAATCGGCAAACTTAATGCGGTAGATTGCCACATAACATAGTCGTGTCTGCGTTTTCGAAGTGTTTATTTCATACGTGTTTTTGAAGATTTGTATCATCAGAAGGTAAAAGCAAATCAATTAATTCTTATATGTAAACATGAATAACATTATAGTTGGTGTTTCAGTGTTATTTAACCATCATTCTCAAATTCTCGCTGTGTACTACCACCACCAGAAAAGTGTTATATTTGTCTTCAGGAACTTTGAGGACACTTAGTGAAATCATAAAACATTTATCAACACTATGCTCGGTTATTTAAAATCCAAATAAATAGAGCCATAAATACGTAATATAATGAAGGTCGTTTGTTATTTTGGGATGAATTGCATTAATTTCAAGCGTTTTTATAAATATTTTTCAAAATAAAACAGCGTAGCAACGAGAATACAAATATTTGTTGTAAACTCGTTAAGATCAAAAGATCAATAGAGTCGGCGTTTATGTGTTTTTATTAACATTAAAAGAGCTTTTATTTCCGTTTTAATCGATATCTTTTAAGCAATCAAATATATTTAAATGGAAGGCATTGAATTATATGCGCTTAAGTAAACCTTTTGTAATTCACTTTTGGCCTCCCACGATACTCAATTTAAAATCGTTTCTATTTGGGTATTTTCTATACATCAATTATTGAAGGGAACCTTTCAGCGCCATAGAAATGGACAGATATTATAAGTTTGCTTACGTAAAGGTACTTAGTTATTGACTGAACAATTGCGTTTCGCACGCACATAAATCGCTCGATCAGGAAGAGGAATTTGAGCAGCCAATAGTTAGCTTGCAAATATATTTGGGGAATTAAATATGATGTCAGCGAAATATGATATTTGTGGTGTCGTTTGAATGACTGTACAACGATTAAAGAGCGGATCCAGGGGGCAGCGTATTCTCTAAAGAGTAGTTTGTCCGTTCAATATCATAATATAGATATCATTTCGGATACTGAATAGATTATCGTCATTACTCTGCCAAACAAAATGATATTCGTTCGTGCAAAAAAAGAGCTGAATTTAGGTCATTGATTTTGGACACCATGTCTTTACAATTGTTTCAATCTGATGTGAATGCTTTAACATTAAAAATCTAACCATATCAATACAAGTCATCGGACTATAAGAATATTTTGTTAGTGTTAATTAAATTGTGTATTGGTTTAATTTGGATTTGTTAATCAGGTGAACAGTTGCTTTACATTTAGCCATTTTGCAAGTATTATTATTGTATAAAGTATAAAGTTCAGGAAGCTGAAGAAGTTTGGAAATTGTATAAGCAGTGAAACTAGTGGTACGCTTTACGCAGTTATATTGATGTTAATAAGGTATGTGTTTCACTGTCATTCGTGGAAAATACTATTACATTTATTTAATAACAATCTTAAATTTATACCGAAAAATATAATGATACCGTAACACAACAAAGATTATGTTACTATTGTTGTGTTAATGATGTATATACATATAAAATATATATACTTATTGTTTATGTCTTTTAGTATTTAAAATTGATCCGACGAGTTGAATAAATATTTGAACGGCTATACATCAACAATTGTTCCACAAAGTGTCAATTAAACAGTGTAGCTTTACCTTGAACATGAAAAAATCGGTGCATTTATCAACATCAGCTTTTGACAATTTATATTTTTTAAAGCTTATGGGAGCAGATAGACTTGCTTTTACTTGCCAATACAATTCACGTTCAATTATAAATCTCCTAAAAAAAGTACAACTTCACAAAAACTTCCTTAAATGAATAGGCAAATAAGCAAATGTTAATTGTTATTCAAGCTTAGTTTAAGAAAACTCATTAAAGTTAGACAATAAAAACACGATTTAACGTAAGCTTTCTTTTTATTGTTTTGCGATCCTCACAATAGGCAATTTATGCTCAGACCTATCTTAATATTTCGCGAATTATAATCTTGCTACAGTGCGACATGCTATCATAGGAAGTAAGCGCCTTCAATGGAATCGGGTTTTGACTGACGGGTTGAAACACTGACTGTGATCCGATCGTCAATGACATCCAAAATATAGGTCCGAACAAGAGGAAACAAAATGTGCTTGTCCTGCGGGTCAAGTGAAACAAAAAGCTGGGGGTGCGGGGGGGGGGGGTCCAAATAAACTAGCTAAGCATCAGTAATTTTGCTGGCATTTAACAGCAAAATTGGATGTTGAAATTAAGACGCTTAAGCGTATGAATGTTCCGTTAAACACTATAATGTGCAGTTAACGAGAGAGTACAACCGGTTAGTTCAATGCACAACACTATTGCGGTGAGTGTCATGATATAATTGTTAACCATCGTCAGTCTCGTTTGTGTTGTAGTTTAGCCAGATTTGTTTATACCTTGATAATATCAGGAACTGTTTCATTATTTCAATCACTTTTTACAAAATCACGAGATAGTTATCACATAATGATGTTATTGATCAATTCCAGTTTTAATGGATGATGTAGACCAGGGTTTTATGCAACAATGCTGAAAAGTTAATATAACAGAATATAAAGTATTTGTTAAAACTATTCACATTTATATTAATTTGTCCAATATAAATACAAATTTAACTTCTCATTGCGCACACCTTTAAGCTCTGTTTGTTGTAAATATGATTTTAATGTAAAACATCACTAACATTAAACATTACCAAATATGGCCAAATCCACTGTTGCCCCTACTGTATATTAAGGCCAATCTTTGTTTGTAGGTTACCAACCTGTATAACAAACTTTGAACGATTGAAAGATTACTTTCAAGTCAGAAAAGTTGCCATTTTTCAGTAAGCTCAACATAATGGTGTATAGTAAATGTTCAAGTGTTTATCGTAGAAGGGACATGCTACTGATGATGAATCCAAATTATGCCGGTCTGATATATTGTAGGGGCTACGCTAAATTCAAGATGACGTCCAAGAAGGTGGCCACTTTCGTTCTGAGTTGTATTAACATAAATATGTATACATGTATTTATTATGTTACGTATCATCATGTCATTTTGATTTTTTTTAAACATGTTAAATATGAATAAAGAAGTGTAAACGTGTGTTATATAAACACAAAAAATGAAGATGGCGTCAAACATTGCTGCCAGAATCCATTTGGCTGCTCCAAAATTGCTCCTCAAACCAAACGTATACCCATAAGAATAATGAATATGTAAAATAAGACAATATAGTAGCAATTAATTTGTTAATAATTGTTCGATTAAATGAATTCCAATAATACATATTCAGAGTATAGCATAACAAGAACATATCGAACTTTACTTGACTATCGGAGGACAGTTGTATTATCTGTGTGTACAAAAACAACAGCATCGTCAAAGGTATGATTTGTGTTATAAATTACACCGTGGTCACAAATGTCATAAAGCACATCATATATCAATCGAAACACCATAATACATACAAAGATTGAAGTTTAACAAAATGCACAACTAAAGTGATACATGATAAACATTCTTAGTTTGTTTTTTGTTAAACATTATTTCAAATTTCAGATGATTACATTATTTATCAACATATGAGTTATACAATAATTATGAAATACAGCCATGAATTATTTTTGAATTAATTAAATTGTAATTCAACATCTTCACATTAGAAGATTAAACATACAAACTATCATACAGTCATGACAACAATAACTGACAAACAAACTGTTCAAGCAAGGTAATTGTTTAAAATGTCATTTCCTCCCTAACTTCCTGGGAAAATGTTCATCTACCAGGTGTTCCTAATTCACAAATGTTTGTAAACGTGACAAATTTCTGATTGGAAATGCCGTGCCATTCCTCCCTCAATGAATGGGAAAATGTTATGAAAGTTTATGGACGCGGTGTTACTACATGTCTGTTATGCAGACTGACTCATTGACCGGAGTGCGTGCGGTTGTTTTGTCTGAAAACGCGAGTCATTAATTTCAGATTAAATTTTAACTTTGACATTATTACGGGGTTGATTTCCTCTGGATACGCGATGCATTTATTTCATGTGAAATAACACTGTTTAACTTTGGCATTATTATGGCCTTAGTCAACCTGATTTTTAAAACATTTTTCACAAAATAATTATTTTAATCGTTACAAAATATAATGTATTCATTTATCACACACATGCACTGAAAGTTTTCGCAGTCACCCATCGTAACGTCGCGGCGGTCGGCGATTCTGCCTTTTGGACCGTCGGCGTCGGGTTGGGATTGTGCTGCCGTTGTGGACGTTACGTCGGGGGTCCTGGACGTCTGTATGTACTGGTTAAAAATGTGATGCATCTCGACGAAACTGTTTTCCATTGTGTTCAACTGTAATGGTAGAGCCATTCTTTTTGATGATTGTCCCTGGAGTTGGGTTTAACGGCGTATCCAGTTTATGACGCGGTTTCTGTCGTATTAAAACGGTATCTCCGATTCTGAGATCCGCAGGTTTGGACTTCCGTTTGAAGTCTGCGTTACGCTTCTGGTTGCGTTTTGCAAGTGTGTCCCTTTTTCGTATTTCATCGTCGTTTTCTGGTTTTCTATATGTAGGGATTTTTATTTTAAGTTTTGTCTACCAAACATGATTTCTGCCGATGAGCGACCTGTGCTTGGATGTGGGATGTTGCGGTAGCTAAGTAGGTAATTGCACAGTCCTTGTCGTAACTGAAATCCTTCTGTACAGGCCGTTTTTAAGGATTTGACGAGTGGTTTCATGAATGCTTCCGCTGTACCGTTGGCTTGTGGATGCAACGGCGTCACTCTGTGATGTTGAAATCCGTAGTTATTTGCAAATTCTTTGAAGTTTTGGCTGTTGAACGGTGCGCCGTTGTCAGATTTTACTATTCTTGGAATTCCCATCAGCGCAAATATTGGGTCAAGTCGATATATGACTGATTGCGCTGATATATTTCTGATTATCTCGACAACTGGGAATCTGGCGTAGTTACATATAACTTTCATTGCGTAATCGCCACTCGGGAAAGGACCGCAAAAGTCTATCGACCCCTCACCCCACGGAACGCTAGGTAGTAGAATTGACTTTACTGGTTCTGAGTTGTTGACTGGTGACGCTGACATGCACGGAATGCAGTGTTGACATACATCGTCGACAAGTTTATCCATGTATGGAAACCAGCATGTTTCTCTGAGTAGGCTTTTACATCGCAATCGACCTTGATGGCCTTCATGGGCTAGGTTTACAACTTGCATACTTTCTGGTATGAACAGTCTTGAACCGCGGAGTATTACATAGTTGCCATTTATCTTCACTGAGGTTAACTCATCCGTTAGAGCGCGGTATCGCTGATAGATATCAATGTTTTGCACTGACTTCTTATGCCACTTGTTTTGTGATAGGGCGTTAATTACAGAACATAATACTTTATCTTTGCTGGTCGCCTCTGCTATTTCTGCTAATGTTAGCGAATCCGGTACTGCCGAAATTGCCAGAAAGTTCACGTAGTCTTCGGTAAAACTGCTTGTGCTGTTTGTTTTCACTGGGTGCCTGGAACAATAATCGGAAATCATTTAGCTCCCTGGGCGATATTTGACGTTGAAGTTGTATGTGGTTAATTTCAATCGCCATCTTTCAAGTCGAGCAGATTGTATTTCCTTGGTGTTGTTGAAAATTGATTCCAGGGGCTTATGGTCAGTGATTGATATGAATTTTGGATAGAGATGAAAGTGCTGGCAAGCAAACACAAATGCCAATGCCTCGCGTTCGGTCTGTGAATATCTTTGTTCTACTGGTGTCAACGCGCGACTGCCGTACGAGACAATCTTATATTCCTGTATCAATATTGCTGATAAGCCTACGGGGCTAGCTACCACCCACACTTCGGAGCTTTTTGTGGGGTCGAAATAGGTCATGACCTGGTCGCTGGTTAAGACTGTCTGAAGACGTCTGAATGAATTTTCCTGCTCAATACCCCATTCAAATGCTCGATTTTGATGTGTTAGACGGCATAATGGTTCTGATTTGCTTGAGTAGTCATTGATGAATCTCGATACGTAATAGGTCATTCACAGAAACGACCGATCCTCTGGGTCCGGTTTAATGAGAGCGACCATGGTCGGGCGACTATGGTTGTACCAGCGAATAATCGTCGTGCGACGATAGCCGTGTTTAATGGAGAGCGACGGTCTTCAATCGACCGCGCGTTGTTCGACATATTGTCGAGCGACCGCAGTCTACCCCTCACACCACGTCTGCTCGTCGCTTGACGCTTTGTCGGCATTCAAAACCCGTGCAAAATGAACGCGGATAGTTTCGAGTTTAATCATGGCGGCCTACATGCGACTTGTTCATCGAATGCGAAGACAATTTCGAAGAGAGCGAGATTTTAGAGATAGGATGAATCCATTAGACATGTACGATGACCACACAGTCATGCGACCACAGTCGCGGCAAATTTCTACGTGAACGCGACAATTTGTAAGTTGGCGGCCGACAACCGTCGGTCGACCGCACAGTCGCGCGACTACAGTCGTGTTTTGTAGTTTTTTATTAAACCGGACCCTGATGCATTTTTCGGCCTTGCGACATGTTAAATGGCCTCTATTTTCGTAGGGTCTGCAGAAATGCCGTCTTTGCTGAATATGTATCCATAGAATTGTAATGAGGATTAGCCGAATTTGCACTTGTCTTTGTTCAATATGAGGTGTTTCTCTCGTAGTCTAGTCAGAAGGGTTTCGAGTCTTTCATCGTGAATTTTCTTATTCGGACCATGGCATATAATATCATCGGCAATGTTTAATGTACCGCTAATGCCTGAAATCACTTTGCGAATTTCGTTCTGGAAGATTTCTGGAGCCGCATTCACGCACAAATTTAACCTTTTGTAGCGGCGTAGACCTACGTGCGTAGAAAACGTAGTCATGTTTCTCGATTCAGGGGCTAATCCGAGTTGATAGAATCCGTTGTTTAGGTCCACCTTCGAAAAAACCGTTGAGCCATTAAGTTCCACAATTACGTCATCTATTGTTGGTGTCACGTGTTTTTCTCGCATGATCGCCTGATTCGCCTTTCGCATATCTACGCACATACGAATTTCGTTTGGTGCATTTGGTTTCGGGGCAACAACGATGCTGGATTCGTCGGGCCGTCTACCGTTTCAATGACGTCAAGGTCTTCAAGGCGTTTGAGTTCCTTCTCCACCTTTTCTCTTATGTTAAACGGAATCCGTCTGGCCGGTTGTGCCGTCGGAATGATTGTCTCATTAATATGAAACTTGATCTGTGTGTCTCTTAATTTTCCGAGACCCGTGAATACGTCGGAAAATTTCTGGGTAAAGTGTTCATAATTTGAGTCACTTAAAAGCGTTTTGATAACAGATTTAATACCAAGATAAGTGGCAATTTCGTATCCAATTAAATTCTCATTATTTTGAAACACTTCGTGAAATGTTGCAGTCGTGAATTTATTTTTGCTTTCAACTAATAAAGTGCATTCACCTGTCATGGCAATTGGTAGTGTCTGTCCAAATGCGTATGCTTGAGTCTTTGATGGTCTTACTTGCGGATTTTGGTTCATTCTTGAGAGTGTTTGTGCATTGATGATGTTGAGTGTACTTCCGGTATCTACTAGAAATGTAGCTGGAGTTCCATTTACTGTGAGTGTCACTTTTGGCAATTTTGAAGTCGTTATTTTATTAACTGAGGTAAGTCCGAACGATACTTCTGGGTTTGAGTTCGCTTCACAGCCACTTCCAGTATCTTCATGAATTTCATGGACTTTTGACTTAGCGTTGCGACGTTTTCTACACACGGCTTTAAAGTGGTTCAGTTTGTGACAGTAATAACATTCTTTTCCTTTTGCTGGACAATGTGTGTTGTGAGGATACTGACCTCCGCAATTTCTGCAAACAGTATTTGTTTTGTGCTGTTCATGTCGTGCTTGATGATGTGTTTGAGGTTTTCCTTTTTCTTTTTGCCTCGACGGAGCGTTTTGTTTTCTTCCAATGGACCTAAGCTTGTTGACGTTATTTTGCGATTCCTTGTTTCTCATTTCTTTTGCCTGTCTCGCAGCGATTTCCATAGTACGTGCCATTGTTAGAACGTCAATTAATGACTTGTCTTCTTCCAAACATTTAAGCCATAATTTCTGTGACACACATCCTTGCACAATTTGACTCTTTATTTCTCCGTCTTTGTCCAAAAACTCACAGTTTTCGGCCTTTTGTCTCAACCTTGTAACAAATTGGTCGATGCTTTCTTGGTGTTGTTGGCGAAGATTCTGAATTCATACCTCTCGAATTCTTTATTTTTCTTTGGATTGAAATACTCCGACAATCTCTGTTTTGTTTCATCATAATTTGCATCATCGGTATGTAGCTCAAAAGTTTGATAAATTTCAAAGACTTCTTCACCTGCGTAGTGTAATAGCAGTGCTTTGCGCCGTTTCTTTGAGTCGATGTTCGGTCCGACGAATAGATTTTCAAGTTTTGCCACATATTTGTCCTATCGAACACCGAGGGAGCTTTCTTCCCCAAAGACATCAAACTTGAGAAACGGGGTTAATCCAGTCATTGTGAATGTGTGTCTAATAAATCCAAATGCACAATTGTTTTTCAAACTGTAATCCTCGCCGCCAATGTATGTTCTATTGTTCGTATTGTTAAGTATGTAGTTGTTGCCTAGACCCGTAAAGGGTTAAGTTTATCCATGACCCAAGAGGGATAGGTTTTAAACACGTTTATTCGCTACAGCTATCAAAGCGCAACTAACTGAATGGAATATAAGCATATAACATACCGCCAGCTTCTATTGGCTGAGGCGGGGCTAATCATGCATGCATCGCTGACCATTACAGGTATTTGACCGCCTATGATAGGAATATAGGGAGAGCATACGTCCGGGGTATCTAGTGTCCGACATTGATAATTATTTGTTGTGTGTACCTACGAGTACATTTTCTCATTTTCATCTTCAAATTGCGATAAATCGTCCTATTTAATATTTAATGTTTCTATAGAGAATATTCAATTGTTTTTTAAACATAAATTTTGTGTTTATGAAATAGAGATAATTTCTTAAAGAAGAGATTATCAAAATATTATGCTTTTTCATAATATATTATAATATGAATTATATAATTTTGTGTGTACTACTTAAATACAAAGTCAGGTGATTGTTTACACGCGTTGTGCTCAAGATGCATACACGCATTTTATCTAACAATTGCAATTATTCATATTTCAACCGATGCTATCAATCAGAATATAAACATCTGACTGGCGCATTTTCAATAACATGACACTAAGCTATTTCTGTAGTTTTTGTTTCCTCATCTGGAAAGCATTACTGTTTTATCAACGTTAATCGATAGTCCATTATGTTTTCCCCGGAAAATTTAGTGACCGATTGCCGAATCTAAATATGGAGATTGCCATAGATAGGAAGATCTGGTTTTAATAGTAATCTTGGTATTTACTAAACATATGTCAAGCACAATTATATCGAAAATGTTCAAAACGTACATTTGTGTTCTTTGTTTTGTTGAGTTAAAGCGAATAAGGATACATTATTACCGATGTTCACGATTTTTCCCAATTAACAGCGTATTACTTGTCATTATGAAACAATAATGAAATGGAATTTATATGCATATTCAAATAAAACATCTTTCTTTAATACATATTTTTGTTTAACATAATGAAATAATGGTTCTATTGATACCTTCGGAAAATGTTAATGGGTTTTCCGTCCTTTCTCCCGTTAATCTTAAAATAATCGGCTGTTATTAAGGATACTTATTAAAAGCCTAAGCTGCTTTTTTGGATTTCAGAATTCATTCAAAAGTCGCGCTGCGTCTTCGCGAATGCATATATTGGCTGAACTGCCCCTGTGACCTTTAAGGGGAGCTGTGTTACGCGATTTAAACGTAACACGCAGTGGACTATGTTCATGATGCAAACATGTTTTGTAAAGTAAACTCTTTCGCGCCACAAACTCTTTCTCGGCGAGGATGCGGCAATTAGCAGGTTTTTCATCCTTAGCAGATTTGGCTTGCAAGTTGTGGTATTGACCTTTGTGGCTCCCAAGCGAATAACTAGAAACCCAGCAAAAATACTCTTATTAGTATTCTTGAAACTGCACCTGATTTTATCTTTCTATCTTTTAGTTTCAATCTTTGAGTATGTTGTTTCTAGCACATAATAATTACTACATGGTTTTCACCATTTTTGGTAACATACACGAATTGCATTATATCTAATTTCTTATCTGTTTAAAATCACAAATAGTGATTTTATGACATGCATTGATCTGTTTACAGTAGCAGTATCACTTTGAGCTTTTAAGTACACAATCATAAAAAAACGTACAATAGTTCGTGGATTTTATATTTAAACTTAACACGCATCAGAAAAAATGTTCAGGTTTTCTCAAGAAGTATAATGGCATCCAATGTATCTCTAGAAAGCTATCGATCCTGTGCTTAACAGATAGGCAATGAACGAAAAAGAAAATAGGCTATAGTATATTTTTTATTATTATTGACTTTTTTGAAAAAGTATAATCCTAGATAGCCATTTGCCGAAGCACTCGTCATATTTTGATCACGTGATTCCCCCATTGTAATAGGCCACGGGTAAGAGATTGTAGTAAATAATCTGATAATATGTTCGTTTTTTTTATTCAGTGATGCGTAGCGTAACGACTGACGAGATTTTCCTATACTAAATCAAGCGCCTGTGTCAAGGATGCGTTTGATAACGTACATGCTCGGTAAAAATTTTTGTTTAACCCCACGCTTGAATTAGATCATATGGTAGAATATTGCAAAATGTCAACCGATTTTGACATATCTTTAAATAAGCCTTTCTATGACTTGTTCTGTACGTTTGAACATAGGAACTTGCGTTTAAATGATTTATGTAAAGCAAATGAATTCCACGCTTACGGCATTCGAAACTTTCTAATACCCAAAATCACTCAGCCATTCCAGTATGCACCACTGAAGATGTATACAGTACTTTAAGCAAACGATTCATTTGATGTAAGCAGCTTTGACAGAAAGATATTTGATAATTTTGAGTTACAATTATAATAATTTAACAAATAAAACTGATGACTAGGACTTAACTTGGAATGTACAGTGTATTTCTATGCCGGTATTTACGTTTGGAATAATTGATACACTTGGACTATCTTGTGAATTATCTTTTGTTAAAGTCCATCTAAGATAAGTGTAAACCAATAGAATCCTGAGGCAAATGCAAAATTAATTAACCGCACATTACATGAGATAATGTAACCTAAGTTCTTGCAAAAAAATAAGTATTTTAAAAGTTGCAATTTATATTTTCCAAAAGCAATGCTTTATTTCAGTTATCATCTCGCAGCTACCTATGGTGTACGTACAATACGACTGATTCATTACCAGGTCAGCATCTTAACATCTTAGCTACATTAATAATACACTTAATTCAAACAGTTTATGCGGAAATAATTACCAACATGAGTTCCCCAAAACGGGTTTTATTAATAACATACATTTATAAAATATCACATTAACGATGAAAAAACCCATATTTAACCCAGTAACATGACGATTATTATATTCTTCATGGATAATTTAACAAAACAAAGACATCCGGTTGATTGGCGGGAACAATGAACGCGAAGGACGAGTCGAAATACGCAGAAATGGTGTGTGGGGCACAGTTTGCGGGGACAGCTGGTTTGACATACAAGACGCCGATGTTTTGTGTCGCATGCTTCACAGAAATTTGAGGTTTACAGCTTCTTTATGATTTTATAATGCTTCGTTCCTAGTTTTAAATATTTCCATTGTTGTTAATAAAATAGAAACTAGTCTTTATTACAAACGATATGATCTTATTAGATAATTTAAATTTCAAATTATTAAATGGTGATATACCTAGAGGTCGTTCGTATGTAAATTATATTTCACAATTAGTTAGGGCTTGTTCCTGAGTTAAGGATATCAATGAACGAAATTCTTGCACTGACTAAACAATTGTTAAAGCAAGAAAACAAAAGAAAAGCTTATTAATCTGTTACAGTCTTCCTAATATTAAGGATATAATGCCCTGACATTTGCAAATATATGCTCATTAGTTTTTGAAAACGAATTAATTTTATCATTAGAGGTTTGGTATAAAATTGTGAACATGTACCTTTACAGTACTTGAATATCTTGTTTGATGTTACGGCAATGGTGCAGAGCGCGAGACTCGATTACTTGAACGTTGGTCATAAATACATGTTTATGTATAGATTCATTTATAAAAGTCAACGTAATAAAAAATGAACATGCATCAGTAGCGTTACACACAGTTAAATATGCTTGTTAAGCTTAAAATCCTCGTGCTCTAGTATGTATAAAACCATTGAGTAGTTACATAGTAATTAGATCGAAATGTATTTTCATTTATTGCTCTTTATTTTTTTGATTTTGCATGCGCTTAGTTTAACTTCTATGTACACTTTAATGTTAAATAAATACTTTTGGGACAAGTGCGAGGATTTGAGCTCCGTAAAACCGACTAAACCCACAGTAATTGTGCAGTGACCGTTTAAAGGCGGTGATGCCAGTTTTATTATGTTTGAGTGCTTGTTATTTACACTTTTATCTTGTCTAGTACATTTGTTTTGTGTGTCACTGTTTGGCAATCGGTTCCTTGACATAGATAAAGGACCGCATAGTATAAGAAGCATTTTCTCTCATCAAATATCAAACATGAAAATGATATGTAAAATGTTCATATCATTTTTATTGAGTTGACTGTTTATCTAAACTCAGTGCTTTGGAATACCATATGGACGGACGATATGGTTCCGGCATTGGTCCCATATTTTACCGTCAGCTGACATGCAGTGGGTCAGAGCAAACAATCCACGACTGTTCCAGTGAAACGGGAGAAACGTGTTCGCATTCATCAGATGTTGGTTTAAAATGTTCTGGTATGCTTCTGTGTATTATTTACACATCGCTTTTTACAGTGTAGCAATGTCATGTTTGTATACAATAGTATTTAGTGCGTACCTTTCATAGATCGATGTATTTCAACGTTTCCCAGAAAGTCAATAAGTTAAACCATTACGATAAATCTGAATGTTTACAATTATTTCAAAATTATATGTATTGAAAACGTAGAACACAGTACAGAATGAACAGTACTGTATAAATGCGGCGTAATTAGTTGAATTGCGATACAATTAAGTCTTATTGACATCTATTTTAGGCAAGGCAGTCAAAAGGATAACAATATCCCCGGCTTAAACTTTTTTAAGAAATGTTAGCTCGACCTTGACCTCGAGATTGCGCGACTGCCAAATTAACTCAACGTTACACATATTTCTCGAGAGTTGCGTGAATATTAATTGAATGAAAAATGATATATAGAAGGGATAATACAATTTATTATTTAAGTGTGATATTAGAAATGAGTGTGATTTTTTTTCTTGTACCAACTTCGAATTGGTCTCGATGGTCAAAAGCGGAGACGCATTAGTTGTTTAACTTTTAGCGCCACATTTATATGTACCATGCACTTAGTAACTTAGTTATAAATTATTTCTACATATGACTCAATGACTTAACATTTTATCATAGTTTCTTAAAATTTCTTTTAAGGGTTTAGAAGATATTTGGCGCACGGTTACTAAGAGGCTGAACCGTTGACTTACAATTATAACCTGCGTTTTACTTGATAATGATAATTCTTTTGGGTGTTTTGTATTTGGCCTAATTGACTTACGCACGATGTCTGGATCCCATTTATGAAACCCACCAGAGCTGATTATCTTGGTTGAACGTAATTTAAGACTCCAAACTATTTCATTTCCGATTATGTGAAGTGCGTTCGATTATCCGCCATCATGTTTTTCGGACCACCAAAATGAATTACGTTCACATTTGAAATAAAAGAGAACACGTACCTTTATAGTATCGTGTAAAAGATCACTCTTCCATTGTACGTATTTGATCGTTTTACATATGAAAAAGAATGAATCTATTTGTTGAGCGAGTTTCCAGTCGGTTACCACAGCCAATTGTGACTGTTGTTGTTTATCTAAGCCCGCACCGCATTCTATATGTTGATAAACCCATGGCCTCTGCACGGGTAAAGACGACTAAAGCCAGTATGATCCTAATAGTTATTTCTATTAGTAGAACCAGAAATAGCTCCATCAAATTACGTTTGAAATTAACTACTAATATTCATTGAAATAACATGATGCTAGAATGCTGATTTTAACCGAATTTGTACTCATCGTACTCATCGATACATTTATAATGCGTACATAAAAGTCTTAAAGGTTTCTTACATAAATTGGATACAAAGTATCCAAAGCTTTAAAAACAGACAAATGTGTTTGCTTTCGGGGTAATAATTTGAATATTTTCTTAGTAAAGTGAAAACATTTACACATATATATTCGCGTAAGCGCTCGGTTTCAACCCCAAACAAACACTTTATACAATTGATGTTTAATATGTACTAACAATAGGCTGTCCACCTACGAATCTGCAACATTACGGACGGCTTGAGGACGTTAACATAACCAGCAATGGCGATTTCTACACTGGAACATGCAGCAACGGGACATCCATGTATCAGTTCCAATATAAATGTTCACTAAACGGCACGTGGGAAGAATACGGGGCGAAATGCGGACCATTAGGTACTGACTAATTTTAGTTTATTCAATAATAGACTCATAAATTTGTGAACAATGTTTTTGCTTGTGTTATGTTCAATTCTCATCGATCCATGTTGAAGTCGGCAGGCTTTTATCCGCATATTGCATATCGCTAAATATTTGCGGATCGTTTATTTTTACTTGTTGAGTATCTGTTGTTCAACATTACTAAACAAAATGGTGTCATTATAAATATAAAATCATGGTTGATGACTTTGTACATCGTGTGATAGCGCACTCGTCTAAATATGGCGTGGAAATTTTGGTCTTTTTCTACGCCAAATCAGACTTGTATGATATCATTATATGTATGGTGCCTGACATGTTTAAAAGAACATGATGTCAAAAGTCACAAAGCAAATACTGTCTACAAATCGGCTGAGTCCTTCTTGTTTTCAGGAATTGACACTTTAATTTGTTAACCAAAACATATAAATAAACACATGCACAGTAAATTATGTAAATACTTTTAAGTGTGACACTGTTACATTTAAAAAGTGATGGTCGGTCGCTACAGCTTTATCCTTAATAAAATAAAAAATGAAATTTAAACAACTGTTTTTCTATTGAATAACAAAATCCAACCTATATTCAATTTTGAGGACATGTATGGGAAATGCGTTCTTTAAATAGCTGTGTTGGAAGCCATATGAAAAACATAAACTATGCTCAAATAATAATAAACATTGAACTTTCTATGTGTGTCTATGTAACATTAAAGATGTGAGAGACGTCCGATTCGTTGATGGCGTTGACTTGTATGAAGGAAATGTTGAGGTGCTTGTTGGGGATACTTGGGGTCCGGTGTGTGCATACACACACATGGAACACTACTCGTACAGCAGCGTGTTTTGCACAATGAAAGGATTGAGGTACGTACTTTTTTGTGACATTTACACAAACTTATATAATTGACAATATTTTGCAATATGCTTATTCTTATTGGTTTGGTAAATTTATATGAAGTTAAGTGAAAGTTGAAAATGTCTTTGCCACATAAACAGGTTACAGCTTAAATGTTAATTTTAAATAACTCCAAAGCCATCGCTTTTCTTAAAGCGATTTAGGTTATCAATCATCTTAGGAAGGGCAGTATCCTTATTCACTATATAAAAATACAATTCCATGTAATGCTTTAATGCAATTTATGTTAATATTGAGACTCTGAAGGTGATCTTTACTGCTTGATTATTTTCACCACCTACATGGTCATTTCTTATACTGTAACATATCACATAGAGGACACTTGTTGGATTTGTTGAATATGGATTTTAATTCAAGAGTGATCATAAAAAAAATTATAATCACG
The DNA here is from genome assembly GCF_020536995.1 of Dreissena polymorpha. Taxonomy (NCBI): domain Eukaryota; kingdom Metazoa; phylum Mollusca; class Bivalvia; order Myida; family Dreissenidae; genus Dreissena; species Dreissena polymorpha. The sequence continues at coordinate 5,465,564 of NC_068365.1, read as the reverse complement.
AGTGAATTAAAATCGATTTATACCAAATTCAACAAATTTTATGTTTAATTTGTGCTTACAAGTGATTTTTTTGCAACAAATAGTTTCGGTAAAACAATGAAAATTATAGATAATTTTCACTCTTAATTTTGACTTGTTGAAACAGTGAATTATCAGCTTTTATTCACTGATATTTCTCTATAAACCAACAGACAGCATAACATAATAGTTAATAAAACCCGTATTATATGTTTTGAAGATTTTCTATTTTGACAATTAGTTTCAGATATGAGTTTCATCGTAAATGGCGTTATTGGTATACTTGGATTTATTCGGGTGTGAACTCTGTAAATGGGTTTATCGGAAACTTGCAATGTCCTCCCAATGCTGATCACTTGAGCTCGTGCATTTACAAAAATGTTTACGTATGCGATAACCAGTTAAGAATGTCATGCGAAGGTATACAGCTTTTATGATTGTTAAATGAATGTTGTAACGTTTTGTTTTACATCATAACAGTTACTGTTTTTAGTACCGATGTTCATGCACGGTTGTCTTCATTGTAATGATCATTAGCCCCGTGATATTGTAAAACAATGCTTTATCCAGAAAACGGAGATAAACGCTTCACATTTTTTAACAACACTGGCATCTTGACTCGAACTTATTTATTACTGCAACTTGCTGTACTGCATGTACAATATATATATTTAAATTATTGTATGCAATATAATTAAAGTATGTTAGAAAATCACTCTATCCTATTTGTTATGCCCCTCCCCGTCACTCGAAGAAGATTGGTTTTCAGTATATCGGTCGGTAGGTCTGTAGTTCGTTATGTCGGTCGGTCGGCATGTAAATCCGCAGACCTTTCATTTCCGCGCTTTACCATGCACATAGGTATGATGATAACTTTGGGAAAGCAAAAACAGGCATACCAATTTTAAGGTCAATGTCTCCTGGCCTTGTTCTGGTAAATCTGTTTCCGCACGCTATATTTAGAATACTTTAATCTTTGATAATACACACAGGTTTAATGTTAACATTGTGGTGAAAGCATGGCTACTTCTTTGAAAAGCTAGACGCCTAGTGAGTATGAGGTCAACATTTCAAGATTACATGGTCTTTGAACAGGAAACTCATATTGGCTCTATTTATATAAAAAACGCTTTGACCAAATTGGTATACTTGTTACGTGAAAGGAGAGGAAGACCCATTTCGATTTTTAGGTCACAAGACAAAGATCAAGGCAATACACTTGTACAAAAACAATGTTTATTTGATAACATCTAGATAAGACTTGAATCTACGACCATCTAAATTGATAAGCTTACTACCTGAAAGGAAAGAATGACACCTATTGATTTTGAGAAGGCTTGTAACAGTAGCCTCCACAGAATATCTTGAGTACTCTTTGACCTTCTATCATGCATATTGGTTTAGTGGTTACTTAGATTGAAAGTAAGACGCCAATTAATATTGAGGCCATTATGTCAAACGTCAATGTGACCGGGGGCTTATAAGACTAAATTTGTTTCCGCACAATATCGATATAATTCGTACGATCATAAAAATAAGTATGCTGATAATTCTTGACGAGGATTGACCCACATAAGTTTTCAAATGAAGATCATTAACGTAAAGGTCACACATATAATCTTGCCTCATTTTGGGGTGGTGGTGGGTGAATATATGTTTACCAACATGTCTTGTTTTATTTAAGGATATCCTCTGAATATCAGCTCTATTCAGTTGGTCGATGGATCGAGTCCATATCACGGAATAGTAGAACTGCGTGTTGATGACACAGTTGGTACTATCTGCGAAGATTATTTCGATTTTGACGATGCAAGAGTTCTCTGCGCTATGATTGGTCTGAAGTAAGCAATTGTACTTTTGTGTTCATTGTTATTTGAATATCAGTCTTATTTATGAGTATGATAACAAAATCGCAATGCAATGTTTTTTTATGGATTTAACGTAGTTTTCTTTGAATATCATATGCTTTAATATAACAGGCGTTGTAATTTTAATGTTTGGTGTAAAATAGATTTTAAATAATTACTTTGAAAGTAATTTGGTTAAAAAGCTATTTGATCTTGAATTATTCCTTATGGATAGACCAGTTTTAGGCAACTGAAAAATGATATGAGCACACTTCCTTAAAACGTCATTACATACCAAATGTTACACCTTTGCTCCATTTGGTATTACCATTTCTCTCTTTTCTACCCCAGGGGCATGATTCTGAAAACCGTCGCAGAAAACACTCAATGATGTTACATTTGTAAAAAAAAAGGTTTTATTCCAAAATAATATATTTATAATATTTTTTGACAATTTCTTAACTGAAACAAATTGCACAACTATTGTATTTGTAATATTTGATGTAAATCACACACACAAACACAACTTCGTAGTAAGGGTACTAATACAATGTTTAGAGAAAGATAATGAAACCCGACAATTTGTCTTTATCTTGTTATAACAGAATGCTTTACTAATTGTATCACCGTATTAGGTGTTTTCGTCGAGATTGTGTAACCTTCTTATCGTTAATGTATCAGTTCACAGAGGGATTTAATAATTACATCTCTTGAAGAATGTTTCACGAGCAGTCCTCTTAAAATATGAAGATTTGATTCATGTATTGCTTTTAAGTTTGTTACATGCATATGTAATGATTCAAAGATAAATGTAACAAAACCTGTATTTTAAGTGATGGTTTTTACTTAAATGGTTTAATCCGTTTATCCTTCAGAAATGTAGAGAAACCAGGGACATATATATTTAATTGTGACGTTTTCCCACATTCCATGAAATTATGGAAATAATCATAATATAAAGAAGTAAAACTCCAGCTGCTGGAGCAGTATTGAATTTTCATTAAAAACAATTAGTTGGTCCTTTATTTAAGGCAAGTGACCGATTGCCAAAACAGTACAAAACAGCACAATACAGCACAATACAAACCAACATAAACACAAAATATGAATAAAGCTGGGGTCACCGCCTTGGAACGGTCAATACAAAGCATTGGGGGTTTAAACCTGGTTATAGAGCGCTCAACCTCACACTTGGCCCAGCAATATTCATAATACATTTAAGTGTAAATAAAATTTAACGTCATAGCATTGTAACTCAAATTAAACAATAATAAAAGGGAATTAAAACGCATTCAATTTAATTACTATTTAATTACTCAATAGCATTGAAGATACAAGAGTAACAGAATTACAACTTTTTGACGAACGATCAAATAAAACTATTAACAATTGTCAACTACATTCCTTCTTTATAGAACATATTTGAGAATATAGAATCTTAATGTCATTTTTACGAAAACTATGCCTTTTATAGTTGTTTTAATCACAAAATTTAAGATTTATGAAAATGTAAGTAACTACACGTTCCGAAAACGATCTCGAAGCATTATATGAGCAAAATTGGAATAGTCATGAGAAAGAGGCTGCAAGCAAATAAAGCTCCTGACAGTCCTGACAGTTACCAGAGGATATCTTAGAAAAAAAGTAACAGTTTTATGGATAGTAACACAAATGAATACTCTATTAAAAAGCTTCGTTAAAGACATGAAACGGAACCGAACAAAACGAGAAAATTCGCGTTTTGTTAAAAGCTATTTTCATTCCCAGTATATTTTTTGTTCCACAATTCCTTACTTATATTTTTGTTTTACCAAAAATACCACCACCAACAACAGCATCAAACAATCACAACTGATGCATTGCTTTCACTAGGTTTATAATATTTCTCAGCAATAAAAACAACTTTACAATTGGGGCATTTTGACACAAAACCTTGTTCTTTTAACAAGCAAGGACATATAGGCCTGTTTCACAAGTCATGAAGTTAATGTCTTTATAATAAGTAACTGTTAAATATCCGTAAACACTGCCAAATACTATTATGCTTTATAAAAACTTCCAACATCAAAAAGTGCCATGCATAGGTAATTACAATAGGAAGACCCTTAACAAGTAATATTGACGTAAAAACGTTTTAAATAAAAACATTTTGCTACTTTTAGCATCTAAAAATCGTTTCACTGTGTCGTCTTGTTTCGTTTTATTGATGATCTCGAGTCAGGATTTATTCGCTTTGCGTTAATTTGCATAATTTATACTTATTTATTTATTTATTATCATGGTTCTAAAAAGTATATTTCAGAGTTATTTTAGAGTCAGGTACACGCGATTGTATACACACCATTTCAATTACATATACAAAGCAGTACAGTAACGCTTTTTGAATAAAATGACCATTGAAATCTAAATAAGTTATAAACAAATAAAGCGACCTACTTTTCAAACTTTTAACTTCATTGTACGAAGTATTCGTCGATTTTGAGCATTTACGGATCTTTAAGATTCAATTATTTGGGAAACTTCACATGTTACTGGATGTCTAGAAGTTAAATGAAACATCTCCGCCGAAATAATGTGTACATTTTATAAAGTGTAAAGTTTAACTTGTATATTTGATATCAGGATAACTCCAGGAACATAGTCAGGAGAGACATTTGTATTAACCCACTCTAGTCTGTTATTTAAAACAAGTGCCTAATACACTTAACCATACAAGTATTAGCGTGCAATACGGCATAAGAACTATTAAAACTGGCGTCTCCGCCATAAAATGGTTTATGCAAAGCATTCGGGATTTAAGCAAGTTGAATGTAGCGTAAAGCCTCACACAAATTGGAATTAACCACTGACATACAAGTGTATATACAAATTAACAAATTTATATTTACCAGAGCAAAAGAATAACGACTTTCTGAGACACGATAAGAATTCACAAACTAACTAAGTTCAGTCTTGTTAACACTATCTGAGAAAATAACATCATAAAGTACAAAGCCCAGATCATGGAAATGCATTTCATGACAAGACGGTAATGCATTATGTAAAAAATAACGATTATATATTTATGATGTACATGCGAAAACTATATTGTCTTGTTTTAGATTCATCTTATAACTATTGTTTTCTTCGTTTAATCGTATGTTTTAAGTTTGTTTTCTTTATGCATCGAGTTTTGATATTTCAGTGCATCCGCTTTCTATGTGGAGTACCATTATAACGCGAGTGGTCGCAAACCTATGATACGAGGCTTGGAATGCTCCGGGAAAGAAAATCATATAAATAACTGCTCATACAGTACTTCCTTTTACTTGAATCCTTGTCCATATAGAGCAGTTGCACTAGTCTGTACAGGTATTGTTGTATATCAAAGTCACAAATATGTTTTAATATGGGTAATGAATGTACGTTAATATAAGCGGGATAACAATGTTCAAATCTATGCTCAATGTATCAGATGTTTCACATTTAAAAAGGGAGCATTTATGGTCAAAATATTCTGCTGGACTTTTACTTAATCACATGTATTTTCTGTATTTAATTTTTAAGAGTCGAACACATAAAAGAGAACTAGAATATATCCTGTTTCTATGGCTGTTGATATCTCAATAAAATGTGAAATTATACTGTTTATGTTTCAGAGTGTGGTTATTTGCATTTTTCCAACGGGCAGATAGAATCTTACAATGAAACAACTAGAACATTATCAGTCCGTTGTCACTCTGATAATTCGACGTATGTTGCTTACATTTGTGAACATAATGGGACGTGGAGTCGATATGGGGAATGTATGAACAATCAATTTACTTTTATGAAATTTAGATTTTTAGACGCAATTTTATTCGTAATATAAGATGTAAGTCGACGTTGTCAGTTTTGGAATATCATTGATGTTATGAAACAAGTTATAAATAGTTTCCCAATAACAGCAAATTTACCAACATACGTATGGTATCAAATAAATTTTTGGCACATACATGGTGTTTGGATTTAGCACAACAAAGGAAGTAGAGTATCAAATTCTGCAATTGACTCTTCAATTTTATTCCACTTATAGAAAGTGAATGCATTTCAAAGAGGCATCACTTACAATAAAAGTACATGGCGTTTATTTACCGATAATAAATGAGGGTACATAAGAAAACCTGCATAATGTACAGAATTAACTTACTAGTCTTATATATTCAACGATGTGTTATTAATCGTCGAAAACACAATTCACTGTAATAAAACAGTCCACTATAATACACGAGTAATACTTATATTCACGAGTTAAAATCCCGTTTTTCTGATAAAAAATAATATATATTTACATCAGGTTTACCCGCGGAAATTGAAGATTTGCGCTTGGTGAACACGGACTACAGTTCTGCGTTGCATGTCTACGGAACAATTGAGATTAAAATAAAAAATACTTGGGGAACTATCTGTGCCCGCGGATTTGAAAGCTGGGATGCGACTGTTTTATGCAAAATGCTTAACGCTAGGTAATTCCGTTTTAGCTTTTCTTTCTGCCAATATTTGTAGGGTAAATTTAAGACTCGCAAATTGCATCAATCGCCTATGAGCTCCACGTTTACCTACTTTCCATAACGTTCTTGAGATGTGCTTAATAATTTACAAAATATTATTATGTAGGACAATACACATGTTACCCTACTTCGCGTATATCGTGTGTTCAGCAATTAGATTAATTATACAGTTTAGTTGTTATCAACTTTTTAATACTCAAAGATTTTTATGAACGAAGACGGTTTCCCCGAAAACGGTATTTAATCCGGTAATAAATTTGCCATTTATGTTTTAATATCCTGTTTCAGTTATGCAGGGCATGCTTATTACGGTCAAGGATCTGGTGCTATACACATGTCTGCCCTAAAATGCTCGGGTTCTGAGAACAATATAAGTCAGTGTTCGTATCAGACCTCACATCAATGCACACATGCAGACGATGTTGGAATCAGCTGTCAATGTATGTAAAACTTATGTGTGTTTTATGATACCATACAGCGTACTGTAATTAATTTTATAACATAAAATTCACTCAAACGGGTTGCAAACAAATGCGTGTTTTGTTTGCTTTCATGTGGTTTATAGGGAAGTTTGTGCGATTAATAAACGTGATAACCTTTTTCAAACAATGAACAATAACAGTTCGAATTGTAGATGTTTTATCTGCGAAGACGTTTTCCTGGTTCCGAATTCATGTTGAAGCAGAATATGAAACTGAGCTTTAACTATGCCGGGCTGAAACAAATTATTCCTAATTATATTACATGAAAAGTAATCGTTTGAAAAGCATAAAATATACATCTAAGATATTCGTTTTATTAGATAATCAATTTTATCATCTCAACACTCGTTCAGTACAAACTATAAACTACTGAAATTGCTCAATCGTCCATATTCTGACATGGACATAATATTTTTTTTATAGTTTCCAATAACTAAATCAAATGTTCAGCATTAATTTTCGAATGTTTTCTGAAATTCTGATAAATTATTTAACACATTAACTTGAAATGCATTTATTTTGTTATAAACAAGAAATTATAAATGCATTTGTTTGAGTATTGTTTATTTGTTTTCTTTCGATATTTAAACTAATGGTAAACGAGTTAAGGACGTTGTACGTTTAACATCTGTTAACATGCATAACAATTAATTCAATTGTCTATATCAATACGAAAACAAATGTTCATTCCTTATGGTTCGATTAAAGTTAGCTTTTGAATTTTAGTAGCCCATAAACTTCGACAAATATCCACACAGTGAATTTTTACGTTTAACCCCCCACCCCCACCCCCCAAAACAAACTAACATTTCGTTTACACGCACATTTTACCGAAATGTGTCGCCATTGTGGGTATCCGCTGTATTTACATGGCGAAATGGTTAATTTACCCTGATGTTGTTATCGATTATTTTGTGTGAACACGTTGAAAGCTATGCAAAATAAAAATATATATGTCTACATTGCTGTTTGTTTCAGGGGAATTCCTTTTTGACGATCCCGGTAGAGAAAACACTTTGTATCGAAATAATACTTTGTTTAGTTGAACTCTTTTATTCCGTTAAATCCTTAAAATGACAAGTTTCAAAATGCGTGAAAAGATGTGATAAATTCTCTTTAATCGATATAACACAACACTTCTCTTCAATCGATAAGACAGGAAGATCTGGAAAGTGTTTCTATTCCATGTTTACGCCTGTTTCTCGACACTTTAAACGACCGATATTGATTAGAAAAAAAGTTGAATGTCGTTTATAATTATTTGGTTTTCTCTCCGATTAACAAAGTGTGTATATACATGCAGTCAGTTCCCATATTTGATGTAACTGGAAACATTGCATGAGACATGATGAAGTTAACGTCAAGATAAACTTTTACATAAGGGCGTGCGGACGTATGTGTATGCACCGAAATTAGATACAGTATAAAACATTCATTTTACAGATTGCCACCCGATTTCTATCTCTGGGTACGGTTTCGTAAAATACCATGGAAATGGCACGATGGCAACAATGTTTTGTAATAGCGGGTACTATGCAGACATCACCGAGTTCCATTGCATAGACGGGCAATGGTCACCTTCAGTTGCAGATTGTCAAAGGAGTATGTTTTGTCGCTTTCAATTGCACTTTGAGACTTTATTGTGATGGTTTTTGTAACAATCCTCTGTCCTTTGTTAAGCCGTATTTGCTTAGGCCAAATAATTCCTGTTTGTTATTTCTAACTGTTTTTCTATTAACTATTTCACAATTTTGTTTTGTATTATATAACCTTTATAAGTATCGGTTTTTAAATATACAATACGCTTGAACAAATGTTTGCTGCCATCAATACAAAAATCAGCATAAGATTCATATCTGAATTCATAATTAATATCTTTAAACATGTAAATGCAAATATTTTTATATCACATTACAGTATGTCCCGACCTGGCAGTGTCTGGTGGCTATATAGCCTTCAACTCGGATCAAAACGTTGGAACATTGATTTGCAACCATGGAATGTATTCGAATGTGACCACATTTCATTGCGAGAATAGAACCTGGTCACCCCCAGATGCAGTTTGTCTACCAAGTAGGTCACCATTTATGAAACAAAATTATCAACAATGTGTGGTATAAAATGGCTAATCGTATATTGGGTTCTCGTATTATTTGCGTACAAATATGATTTTTTTTAATTGGGTACTTCTATGGTGTTACCTTGAATAATGCCACAGTTAAGCTTGTATTTTCACCAATGTTAATTGTTGTCGCTGAAGTTTTAAGAGTTGTTTTCTGCTACATCTTGCTTAGGCAACACCAGTATAGCGCCTTTTAGCAGCTTTATCTTTTCGACTTTATATATACGTTTAGAGACTATGGAAAGGTATATCAGATTTACCTTATATATGCTCATCATTACTCTTCACAATTTCTTTTCCTCTTCTTTCCAAAAAGTTCAAATATGCATACATGCATTATGTAGTACTGGAAAGCAGGAGACGAAACATTTATATGATTACATATATTTTCATTATTGAATTCTTTCACTAATATTTTATAGAACTATTTACGTCCACACACTTATATTAAACTACGTTTAATGATTCGAGTTTTGAACTCCTGGCGATCTGTCTGGAGAACTAGCATTTGAGTTCTTCTATTCAGTAGTATGTAAGGCTATTATTTAATGTACGTGCTTTTATGTTCAGAATATGACGTAGTTTCAAATAGTTCACTTCAAATGATTTTAATATAAATAAATTGTTGTATAATAATCGTATGACCAGATCTTTGAGCAGTGTATAAAGGATATCTATTGAATTTCAATTTATGCGATAAAGCAAGAGGATTATTGTTATAAGTAAAAAGAAATTAACGGCCACGAGCAAAATGTTTTTGTTCCATCGTAAAGCGCCGATAAATAAGCATTTTTTACCTCTGCTTTTTAATTCATCAAATGATACTGAAACTTCTATAATCATAATAAAATTATTGCATCTGTTAAATATGCATAATGATTAAAATGTATGTATTTTGATAATTGTATACATCAACTTATGTTTTTTTTTACTTTGCAATTCATCTTCTCATTTCTTAAAATCCATAAATTTGCTATAGTTCGCATGTCTTTTTCAAATATGTGTATGTTACATGCGTACATTCTTCATGTATATAAAGTGAATAAATGGACTTGACTTGTCTTGATCAGGGCACGATTTAATTAAGTAACGAGTTTACTAGAAATCTAACAAAAAAGAATCCTTGATTTGAATTCTTAACTGTAACAACTGCACTTGATTCATTTGAAAGTAACACAACACGCTAAAATTGCAAAATATATATAAAGCCTTTAAAGGTGAATGTGTTGGTTATAAAGACGTATTTGTATTTTAAAGTCAATATAAACTAGTGAAAATTTGTAATGGATCATACGCCTTTAAATGGACCTGATAACATATTGATGACACCACAAGCTATCAACTTTGTATCACCGTTTAAACAAATAAGCACAGTGTACAGGGAGCTTGCTCAATATACAGACATTGGCATTTAATGAAATATCAGTTCTTTTATCATTATTCATAGTATGAAATTGATTAAATATGAAAGCGCTACAATCGTTACAACTGCGAATTTAGTGAATAATCGTGAGTGTTTCTGTGATCATTAAAATTTATGTAAACACATGGATCGATAGCATACAAAAAAAACAAGAGAAATAACAAAACGGTGTGTGAAGAGTATATATCAGGTTTTTTATGTTTTCCGACACTTAAACGACCGATAGCAGTTAAAAATAACAGTTGTTTTCCAACAAAACCTTGTTAAAATATTTTACTTATCAATTGACTTTTCGACTCGCTAATAAATTGTCCTTCAACTTGCAGTCCATATCCTTTTTGCTAGAATTACATAAATTGCACGAGTATTGATAAATAAACAGTTCAGATAAGTTCGGACGGACCAAAGCATGCATATACACCGAACCTCAATACTGACTGTAACATTCATATAACAGATTGCCCCCTTTTGGACTCTTCAAACGGTTACGTGGCATATCTTGAAAATGGAATGGTTGGTACACTGTTATGTAATATCGGGTACTATGCGGACATCACCGAGTTTAATTGCATAGACGGGAACTGGTCACCTTCATTTGCAGCTTGCCAATCAAGTATGTTATCTTGTTTTCGTCAGTTAAGGCACTACTTTTGCATGTAGTAAATAACAGCTGTCCGTTCCTATAAAAGCCATGTTAACTTAGGCAGAGTTATTATATGTTTAATTCTTACCCTAATAACATTTACGTAAAGGGCAACACACTGTAATTAACACTGAAATCTATTGAAATTAATGTGTATTGATATACTTAGGCATACTAGTTGTTATCACAAATAAACACATACAAACATCAGTTATTTTTTTATTAAATATCAAAGTTCATTATCATTAAACATGCAATTGTGAATGCGATCAATCAATTGAAACATTGTTCTGCAACTATTGACTGTATTCACTACATTCTATAACGAGAATATAATCTGGTCACCAACGAATGCAGTGTGTGTTTTCGTGAATTGAGTGTATGGCATCATTTATTAATTGTTGTGATATCTCTAATAAATTAATGTAGTTTTATTTCTGATCCTTCTCTAGTTTTCCCTACTTAATAAGGTAAGTGGATTTGTGAGGGAATGCTCAAACTCTATGGTGTTATCTTGCATTAATGCACAATAAGATTTGTATTTGAATCAATTTCAGATTGTCCAGAACTATCAGTGTCTGGTGGTTCATTATCCTTCAACTCAGATCAAACAGCTGCAACGTTGAACTGCAACCACGCGCTATATTCGAATGTCACCACATTCCATTGCGAGAATAGAACCTGGTCACCACAGAATGCAGTGTGCCTTCCGTGTAGGGCTTTATTAATTAATCAATAGCTGTATTTAAAAGAAATTCATGCGTTATAATGGCAAATTATTTCTCAGATTCTAAAAAAATATGTGCTAGAGATGAGTTTCTGTATGAAAGTTGCAACAACGATGTTGTATTCTTGCATAAACAAACAGGATGTCTTCTACATAAAATCTTAATTGTTGTATTTGAGATAATAGGTTTGCCTTTCTGCTATCTGTTGCTTAGCTAACAAAAGTCAACTGCCTATTAACAACTTTTTCCCACTCTATCTTTGTGTTAAGAGACTATGGAAAAGTTATAGAAATTGATAGAACCTATACATTCTTAACATTATTCTGAACGATTATCTTTTCCAAAAGTCAATATGTTTATACATTCGTTCGTCATTATTTAGTACTAAAACTAATTATGTAATTTAATTGTAGAATTGTGGTATTGACATTTGTTCGAGCTTTGTTCTTTAGACATTTATATTAAAATATGGTCAATGACATCTGGAGATCAGGAAAACTATTCGCTACTTTAATTTTGCTACAGACCCGCCACTGAATATTACGGATGTGCGCCTCGTTGGCGGACCCGACCCTAACGTAGGCCGAGTGGAAATAGCCGTGGACGGCGTATACGGAACTGTTTGTGATAGCTCTTTTGACTATATTGATGCAGATGTTATTTGTAAGACTCTTAATACAAGGTATGATATAGGTAGGGTTGATAACCAAATTGTGCATGGTGTTACACATAATTGCACATACCATATATGTAAATTGATGATTGTATTTTAGAAATGTATCACAATTATAAGATTATGATTTCAGGTTGAGGTTTCAGTTCCGTTATTGAACTATATGCATACCTTTTGTTGGTATTGTTCCACAAAGAGAAAAAACAACGTTTACCCAACAATGTTTAGTTCAGTAATGTCGAATTCATATTTTTTTATTATAGCTACAGAGCGTCAGTCTATTTCACTGACGCCATATACGGAGAAGGGTCCGGTCCCGTGCACATTGATCAGCTTCTTTGTGATCATCCCGATACTTCCCTTGACCAATGTATGTACGTAACAAATAACCAATGCGGCCATAACAGGGATGTATCTTTGCTCTGCAATGGCAAGTAACTTCTTTTGCATTTTGTCTGTTGACTTTTCAAAGTTTCTTATGAAGATTAAAATGTGAACCGCAAAATATTTGATAGTGTCCTATCAAATCGGAATCTATGAAAACACGCTATATAACTATTTACAATCATACGATGAGAATGATAATGTTAATAATGTATTGCATACCTATAACCTGTAGAATGCGGACAACCAGAGATTGCCTTCTGGGGTGTTGGATACTTTAATTACAACGGCACATTTTTATTCGCTAACTGCGAATATTTCAAAACATATGTCGGGTATCTGCGTATGGACGTGTACTGAAAACGGATGGGAAACAATTGGCGAATGTCAAGAATACAGTAAGACCTATATTTATGGTTTAAAGTAGCTTGTTTTTAACAACTTCATGTGAAATTCAATCTTACGTTAATAATTTAGCAGGATTTGAAAAAAGTAACTATAATTGTCTATTTTGTATGTATTGTCAGAATGATACTTTCATTTTGAGACACTCATGTATAATGTCACATAGATAATGTCTGTTGTAGATTATTGTGTATTAATACTTATGTTACTATATATAGTAACTGCATTGACTCGAATGTATGTGATTATCGGTCAAAGCAAGGTGATTATCACGTTTGGCACTGCAGGGCAAAATGTTGATAATCGATAAACAGAACAGAACAGAACAGAATTTTTATTTTGACTTAAGCATAACAAGCTTATCGTCATATACAAATACATGATAATGTTACAGACATGCGTGATGAATATAAATAATAACATTGTAAAAATTACATTCATCAATTCATAAATCACTCATCACTAGAGAGTGAGAGTGCTCTAATTGCAAGTTATAATGTGGCATGGAATACATATAAAAACATAACCACATTTGATACATCCATGGTTAACAAACAACATGTACCTAGCAAAGTACACTCAATTGTTAGTATAAGCTTATAGTTCTTCTTAACAATCATGTGATAATAAACAAAGTGTTATCTCTTTTTTTGAAACATGATATACAATAGATGGCTAACTTTCTAAGTGTCGTTTTCTTACTACTATTAAGGAGTTTAATAAATTTGAACATACTAGGTCGCTTGTAATAGAATTCTGGGATATATTTGATTCTTTCTTCTAGGTATAACGGACATATTAGTATGAAATGGTACTCATCTTCGATATCGTTACAGCTACACAAGGGGCATATTCTTTCGTTCCTGTCAATATTATGATGTCTGCCTGTTTCAATTAACAATTTATGAGATGAGATAATCGGCCCTGGAGCTAAAGCACATGCCGTTACGGCCAACGCGTTACGTAATTACAAAATGGCGTCCACATTCAGTCTCAGCCAACGGTGAACAATACAATTAACCACAACTCAACGAAAGAATCGAACATAATGTTAACGACACGTAGCACACAGTTTGGATAATACAAATATCGATTGAAACTGAAACTTTTCTGTACATTAGATATATGCCTCTATTTGAGCTTTAACAGGATGCAACAGCAAAATGTATAGTTAAAGAAACACCTACCTCGACAACTTAAGTCAGATGTTTATAATAATAAAAGAACAACGATGTGCTTTTCTGTCCTTTTTTGTTATTCAATCCGTTATTTTATATTGATTTTAAATCACACTTTTTTAAACGATTGTATCGAATGCTAACCACTTTCACCAAAAACACGATTTACGCAATCGAATTACTTGTTGGAGCGATTACACAAAATTGATTAATGCATGACAAACACACAATCCGAAAAAAGTTTTGGATTCGTTCGATGCTAAAAAATATTTAACTGTTAAAAATTAATCCTCCACGACGGAATTGTTGTCCCTAAAATCCAGAGATTCTAGCTAAAATTGTGTTTCGTCACAGAAATTACTTCACATTAGATACGTCATAAATTGCGTGATAAATTAAAGGGGCCTTTTCACAGATTTTGGCATATTTTGAAGTTTGTCATTAAATGCTTTATATTGATAAATGTAAACATTGGATCTTAAAAGCTCCAGTAAAAAAATCAAGAATAAAATTAAAACAAGGAAAAAAAGTAGCCGGTACCAGGGCTCGAACCAGTGACCCCCGGAGTTCTGGAGTTAGTCTGAAGTAAAAACGCTTTAGCCTTCTCGGCTATTTCGCCGAGTATATACAGAATAAGTATTTTATACGTTATATAAGCAATCTTCGTAGTTTCGTAAATTTAAACGACAACAACAGAACTCTCCAAATTATTCAATCGTTTCGCGTTGCAACGCTTTATAATTTTTAGGTTTTCAAATCGTCAAAAGATACATATAATGGCTATATTGGACTATGGTAAATGTTCAGTAATACTGTTTCCTCACAAATATCATAACTAAAACGACAATTTGCGAATCTGAAACAACTTTTTTTCAATTTTGTCAATTTTCCAAACCGTGAAAAGATCCCTTTAAATGAAAATTAAAGTACGGAAAGCTGGTTCTGTAATAAATAAATAAATACAGTTAACGGGGATTAAGTATTAAAGACGTTAATACTATCGTTGCTTGAGGGCCAGAAGTGATAATCGGCCCTGGAGTGAATAATCGCCTCGAAGGCCGTAGGATTATCACTTCTGGCCCTCAAGCAACGAGGTATTAACCTCTAAATAAACATGTTTGTAGGTCGGCCGCTTGGTATTCAGGAAATACGACTTGTAAACGGAAGTAAACCTTCTAACGGCAGAGTAGAGATCAAAGTGTTTGACACATGGGGCACAATTTGCAGTGACAACTTTGGAACGGAGGAAGCCAACGTTATATGCAAAATGATAGGCTACCCGTAGGAATTATTCTTTTAAAATATATTGTCGTTGAATTTTTGTTTGGTGGAAGAAAATAATTGATCCACTGTATTGAATAGCAGTAATTGTTAACGTACTTGCTTACATTATAAAGGTAAATATAGTTAAAAAGCATTTCACGTTTTTCAATGTTATTGGTTGCAAACACTCATTACATTATTTTTGTCTGTCAAGTCCTTCTAAAGCGTTTCATATATCGTTGTTCGAGGGATCTGGGCCGATTTTTATAGACAACATCGAATGTGGAACCAACAGCTCCCATATCAACGAGTGTCAGTACGTCACTTATGACGATTGCGACCACAGCAAGGACGTTTTCGTTTCATGCACAGGTATGACAGATTCATTGAACTTTTTCTAGCATCAAACATTACGTAAATAATAAAGTCAGCATCTTTAGTTTAAGTCATTCCACGAGTACTTTTTTGCGGATGCTATAAATACCTTAATATACTTTAACAAGGAAACAGTTACATATAAACCTATTTTTAGACATAACACAATCTTAATTCGAAACTTATATAAAATAATGCAGTTACTGCTTACTATTTGTTATCAATATTAAGAATGTGTTTTTGTCAGTAAAATTAAAACAGTATTATGCTCAAATCTTGAAGATTGTGGTGATCCAAAGCCAATTAACGGTAGTGTAAACGACACTTCGTCAAGTGTTGGGTCTGTGGTAAGCGTGACGTGTGATCATGGTCGAATTCTAGTCGGTGACTCGATCATTGTTTGTCAAGAAAACGGATATTGGACAAGCACTCCATCGTGTCATTTGATAGGTAAAATTTGCACACAACATGGTAGTTTCAAAGTTCTTTTAGAATAAGGTTGATGTCCGCATTTAAGGTTGATTTATTGCATTTAAATATGTGGCATAAATCTAATATAAATATATTATTCTATAGTCTATCAATATACATATAGGCAATGCATATGATATAAACGTAACACTTAACAAAAATAGGATTACAACTTATTCGCAATGAACGTACTTGTTAATAAACATTAACATTAAACAATAGCTATTCAAATATACTAGTCATGTACGGTAATACATTTTGAAATTGCATTACATCAGTAATGCATAGATAAGTCTTTGAGGTTATATCTGTACAAAAAATGAGTGTGAATTGACTCCATTTTTATTTATGAGTATCCTTATATGTTTTGTTTATTTCCAAGAAGAAGAATAATACACAATTTTCTGGTAATGTCTCAAAATTTTACAGCCTGCGTTTCACATAACGATATTAATACGAACGAAGATTGTATTGCCATATACTTTACTGTACACAAAATATAAATAGATAGGTTATGCGCTTTCAAACATTGTGCTTTGTTAAAGGTTAAACTCGCTTATTTAACAGTAAAGCTTTAACATTCAATTGCAGATTGTGGAGATCCGTCGCCAGTTAATGGCTTTGCTAACGGGACCTCGTATATTATGGATGACGCTGTCTCTGTATCGTGTGATACCGGTTATTTTTTATCAGGCGACTCCGTCATAAGATGCCAGAATAACAGTTATTGGACTGACTATCCAACGTGTAAAATCGCTGGTAGGACCTCAATGCGCAAGGATAAATACAATATGTTCCATTGAAAAAGAATTTATTTTAGATACATATTTCAAGGCATTTCTTCACCGTATAATGTATTCCTATATTCCAGACTGTGAACAACTTACAATCGCAAATATGATCGTCGACATAGGTAACACAACTATCTACGGACAGATAGCGGTTGTCAGATGTAAACCAGATTTCACTCCACGCGGGTCGTGGGCGGTGAAATGTGAAGCTACTGGCGTTTGGAATTACACGCATGTTCCTGAGTGTGAACTAATTGGTAAGATTTCTTTTCATATAAAGGTCAGCGTCTAATAAAGACTATTTCGAATGTCATATTGCGATTTGATGCATAATATTACTCGAAAAAAACAATTTGGGACATGATTGGCCACCATGGCTATTCATTGGAATCACATGATTGCTATTTGATTTTGTGCTTATCCTTTTCTTTTCTTAAATTCGGTTATTGTTTGAAACAGTGGATGATAAAGATTCCCAATCTGCTGTTCTAGTACAATTTATTAAAATAACGAATGCATATATTGCAGATTGTGGTGCCTCTGCACCACCCCATGGAATCGTCAACGACACCGAATCGACAGTTGGAACTGTAGTAAGCGTGTCCTGTGAGTACGGTCGAAAACTGGTTGGTGATTCGGTACTTGTTTGTGCAGAGACTGGTAAATGGTCCGGTTCTTCTTTATGCCCGTTGATAGGTAATACATAAGTTGCATAAACTGGGTATTCAACAAAAATTACACGTTATGCCACTACTTTAACAAGTTTAGCGGCATATATAGGTTAATATCTAAATATGAGTTATTGGTTGCAGTTAATTTCAATAAAGTGTAAATTTATTTTGAACGCACGTGTAACATATTTGGTACTTTTGTCTTTATAACATTACAGAGTGTGATGACCCAACACCTGAAAACGGAATGACAAACGGCACGACACACTTAATCGACAGTGTCCTCTCGGTATCGTGTATGAAAGGTTTCACGTTATCTGGTAATTCCGTCATACGGTGTCTGCCTGATAGCACTTGGTCTGACTATCCGAATTGCACGATTGTGGGTAAGTTATAAAAAAAGTCCTTACATTTATTGCATATATTTATCGAATAATATTGAACTACTTGTCAATATCATATATCCTTATATTTGTGTGTATAATTGTTCTCTAAACAGATTGTAGCGTTCCCGACGCTGTCAATATGACAATCGACATTGATAATGCAACTACTTACGGACAGATAGCAGTTGTAAGCTGCAAACCAGAATTCTCTCCACGAGGTTCCTGGTCTGTGAAATGTGAAGCCAGCGGAACTTGGAATTACACCCTCGTTCCACGATGTGAACTCATTGGTAATTTTAAGTGTTCTATTATTCAAGCATAGATTCAATAGTTACAAAAAACTACAAAAGCGTACTGAAAAAAAACTCGGAAAATAAGTCCCGAAATTGAGCACAGCATACTAAGATAAAGTTCTCAGTAAATTGCATAAAAATGTGTAATATCATGTTATAATATAAATTCATTTCACATTATCAGAATAAGTAGGTCAATGAATAATTCATCGTCGTTAGAACTCACATGGCAATTTAACAACTTTGACTTAAGTTCTTGTGGTAGAATAGATGTAAGTTATGTGAACGGATGCAATAATTCGTATCCGGTTAATTCTATGTGATATCCGAATAATCTTAAGTGCTATCCGAATATTATTCGGATAGCCATGTAGATTGCCATTAGCGGGCGAAAACTACAGTCATAGATTGTACTCATAAAAAACTCGTAAACGCTTTGTTTTTTACTGATTAAAAATAGCTCCATAAACCATTATTTCTTCATCATACTCTGCCCATACAATTTCAAATTATTCTGCAGAGTGTGGGGACCCAACGCCTTCAAAGGGCTTGGTGAATTCATCAGAAACAACTGTTAAGGCGGTGGTGAATGTTTCGTGTGAACACGGCTACACGCTATCTGGTGATTCAGTCATTGTATGTGAGGAAACTGGCATTTGGTCAGGGAATCCGATATGCGACCCATCGGGCAAGTGACATTGCAAGCATTTTAGATTATTAATCTACTCTTTATTATCATAGTTTCTCATTTACGATAGACCTTGAGCTTCAATATTAAAATATTTTTCTTAAGATTGCATTTTTTGAACGCTGGTTTTCCTTTTACCATAGACTATTATTCATGCAAGAATCTTCCTATTGTGTTTACGAACAGATTGTGGTAGACCAGCAATATCGAATGCACAAGTTTTTACAAGTAGTTCAACGTCCCTAAATTCCTCAGCAGCTATCGTTTGTAACGAGGGATTCACCAGGGAAGGACCAAGTGTAATCAACTGCACTGAAACTGGATGGAGTGACAATGTTACCTGTTTACCAATTGGTATGCAATACACATTATTTATCGAAAGTTAAATCAATCTTTGTTAACAGTCTGATATTTAAAAACTAAGACATAATAAATAATTTACCCTTATATATAACAGAAAATATTAAATATGTAATTATATTTTAAAATTATATTTAAAATGAGACATATCTAAACTCTGTATTTTAGTTTGTGATAAGATGGAAGTTGAAAATGGCAGAGTGATTGGCACAAGTACCAAGTATGGGGATGTGATTGATGTTGAATGTCTTGCCGGATATAGAATCCAGGGTGACAGCAAACTTACATGCAAAGGCAAAGGTCAATGGAGCGATCATCCAACATGCGCCATTCAAAGTAAGCTTGGTATTTGCTCAATCGATAATACTATTGTTGCATTGAACGTGCTACAGAAAGCGTTTCTGTTGCTCTTGTTTCTAACCAATACATTTTAATTCAATTGTCATATGTAAAAAAAAAATTGCTATAGAATCTGAAATACAGTATTATTGAATTAATTTAAAAAGTGCTGTTCATTGACAGTATTAATACAGTGATACTAGTGTAAACCATTTCATAAGTTTTGTGTTGCGTTATTGTTTATACTGAATTGAATTGTTATGTAAATGCAATTAGTTATTTTCCTTAAATTAACATAATATAATTTATTGTAATAAGAGTTTCCCTTATATTAATGTCTATAGTTTTAATATTAAAAAATTATATGCCATTTAACGTGATGTTTATATTTGTTCAGATTGTGGAAACGTGACCGTACCAACCAACGGTATGATAATGACCAGTTCTGGAGAGACCACGTTTAATTCATCGTTGCGATTTCAATGTGATATTGGTTATCAACTGGTCGGAAATGACGTCATTTGGTGTGAAGCAACAGGCAAATGGAACAATTCGGTCCCGATTTGCATTCGCAAATGTAACATAATGCTTTGTTTACTATCTTTTAATCACTTGACATTATGAAATAAGACAGAAACTAAAACGAGACAAAATACAAAAATCAGTGTTGCCTGCAAACACGTTAACTAGGATCATTAATGTTCTGTCATTGTTGATATAGGTTTATTAAAACATCATGCAATAATATTTTCCCTTTCGCTTTAATCGTTGCAGATTGCGGTGACCCTACCCCAGAGAATGGCGTCAGTTAACGGGACATCATACCATTTCAATGACGTGGTTTCAGTATCCTGCAATAATGGATATACATTGTCCGGTAGATCTGTCATCCAATGTCAGAGTAATAGTAATTGGACTGATTATCCGATATGCAATATTGTTGGTGAGTGAACATTATAACAAACAATCTATGTACGATAATAAATAGAAACCTATTTAAACGGTAAACAGAATAGAACAATATTAGTTATTTGTCAATCTGAAGTGAACTTATCATGTTTTATTGTTTTTTTCAACTTAGCTTGCGAGCGAATAGTCATTACCAATGGTAAAGTGACCGGTAGATCAACAGAATTTGAGTCAATTATTGAGCTAGAGTGTGATATTGGATATGATCTTCATGGTGACCGAAGAGTAGTATGTCAAGCAAACGGTCAATGGAGTGGCAAACCAACATGCATCATCAAAGGTATTTTATTCCATGTTCACACTAAACACTGCCATTGCGAACGTGTATTTTAACTCGGAGTATATGTTTCATCAAAGTGCCTATATCAAAAGTGTTAAATTTGTTCCAATAATGTTTATTTAAACAACCCAATCTTTAAGATATGTATATTGGTATCCCTAAATGTGTACTGAATCCCTTTCAATTGCCTTTTGAGCAATATAACATGAAATTATATTATCTAAAGAAATGAATGTGTTTTACATATTTATTAGATTGTGGCAATGTCACTTTGCCTTTCAACGGGTCGATCGTAACAAGTCCTATGTTGACTACGTTTAATGCCAAACTGCGATTTAAATGTAATGACGGTTTTCTACTGACCGGAAATGACGTCATGTGGTGTGCCGAAACAGGCGCGTGGAACAGTTCTGTCCCGACATGCAAACAGCAATGTAAATATATGGTTTTGTTCTCCACTACAAATCGCTTTAATAAAATAATACGTGATTGATCTATGCATTTTAATTATTTCGGAAACTATGTTGAAATCCTGTTTACGATTTTTCAGCGGACATTGGTGGGCCTTGTACTGATGCAAAATTGTGCAGGACACACAATGCCATTTGTGAGAACAAGACATGCAAATGCATTTCTGGGGTGGTAGATCGAAGAACAGAAAAGTGCGACATAAGTAAGACATTTATGCCACACAGAGGCATCGTCATATTTAGAACATATCGCTACATTTATAGGCTTTATTATGCACGTTTAACTGTTTTACTCGTTTCACCGTTTGCTGAATTGCATTCAGACAATGCATAGTAAATTTATATAAAAAAATTATATTGGATTTTTTTTCTGTCCATCAAGTGCTGGGGATAATGAAAATAATGTTTATTTAATCCTTTAATCCGCCCTCAACCACATGCATTCTAATTGCAAAAAAAACAAACACCAATAAATAGATACCTTTTTAGCCATATTTATATATTTGAAAAAAAAAAGCCTCTTATGTGTTTCATCACTGTCAATATGCGAACATTTTATTTATATATTTTATATAAGTTCTACATTTTCCATTTGAAAACTATTTAGGTTTGTCTACCCCATTAAACTGAAAATAATATGTCATCTTCAAATTATTTTCTTACGCGCACGCGTACTAGTTTAAAAAACACACAAAAATAATCTTTATCGGCATCACACAGGAAGCCACCCTAGGAACAGTTAACGCTCTTCTTTGAAATTTTCTTGAACCGTTAAATTAATTTTGTAATATATGTAAACTTAAACTTCGTCATGTAGTTAAAAAATATAGAGTGCCCATATGTACGTTTCTAAGCTGCTTTAAAAGAAAAAAATATGTGTAAGTAAATTGTAATTAAGTAATGGCGGACGTTATTTTATATTTGATTTTACAAAGTGCCATTACTGCCATTCGGAAAAGACGAAGGAGATATTATAATGGATCAAGATGATTGCAGCGAACCCATTATTTTTTCACCTGGGATACCAGTTTTCAAGAGAATGAGACGGTCAATGCATGTATGTTGATATATGGTCTTGCAAACAAATAAAATGAATATCACGCTTTTCATTTTCATGTTTATCATCTAATTAATAAACTGATACAATTAACATTTATTAATTACAATTATTTTATGTATTTTTACAGGTATGCAGATGTGGACTCATAAGTTTTGATAAAAAATATAGGAATAACAAACCTGTTCCGGCAGATAGTGGAAAATTAGACATTATTGAACCGACACTTGAAATAACGGACCCGGTTGTGGCAGCATATTTCGCAGACATCCACGTGGACAAAACCTCATCAGTTTCATACAGAACTTACGATATTCTTAATAACTATCCGTACACAGCTAGGGCGACAGAAGACATTCGCGTTCTCGAAAGTTTAATCAAACGGGTTGAAAACATTTCTTCATTTGACGCAGGTTTCGTTTTGATTGCAACATGGAACAGTGTGAAACCGAAAGCGTTGGCATTTAATCGCAATAACGTAAGTTTTGTATAATTTGTCCAATAAATTTAGCAAAAAATGTTCTAAATAAAATAAATAATACGTAAATAAACGTGGCATGTAAGAATACACATCAAGGTGCTTAAGGTTTGCCTCAAACTATCAAGTCATTTTAAAACTAGTAATAGTGATAGTGCGGCATTTACCTGTTACAAATTGAATTACATGAACAGATTCTTGATCAGCGTCTTAACTACAGATCACACGGGAGGGTCATGTTATCACAAATACACATATGTCTCAATATAGGTTAATATTTTCTACGTCAGAGCACCAATCTCATGTGCCATTCTAGTCTAGATGTTTGATGATGTTGACTTGATACGTAAGTGTGTTTGTTTTTAAATAATATCAGCAAGCAACTTTCCAACTGGCCATTGTTTCAAACGGTGAACGGACTTATTCCGTAACAATATACGGACATGAGTTGATGAACTGGGCTCAAAGTTCAACAGAAGAAACGATATCGTTGTGGATCGGTCACGCCGGAGAGAATGGTGCTACATTCAACCACTTGTTCTCGTTCAAACCACCTGCACTTTGGATGGATACGGGTACTAAATCAGGAGGTAATTGTTGTTAAACCTATCAATATCGTCATTCTGATAATAAGCACCATCATAAGCTTCAAACACAACATATATATCTTTATCATTCTGATCATGATAATAATAATTCAAACACAACAAATCTATATTTAACATTCTGATCATGATAATGATCATTCAAACACAACACATCTATCTTTAACATTCTGATCATGATAACGATCATTTTCATATTATTACAACATGTTTCTAAACTGATTGTTTTTAAAGACAATGCAATTACATTGAAGGAATAAGTGGTCTCTTGTTGAAGAATATCGATGAAAACGACTCTGCATTTAGCCATAATGCAGTTGATTGTATAAATGGGTACAACAAAAACAGAAACAGAAAACAGACACTCCAGGTCTACTCCCAACGTCTACCAACGTGTCCTTGTGCCGTCCATTTGGCTCGATGGGACCCTTGGTTTTGGCAGATTCGCTGGAGAATGCACGATAGCAACGATATAATCTGCGTTGATATGATCCCAGGCGAAACTTACAAGCCCTTCGGGAAGGTATGTTTAATTAAAGTATGCAATATATAGTCGAATTATCTAAAGTTAAAAGTTCTAAAAATTAAATATTGTTGCTTTTGACAAAAAACTGTTGTACGACAAATTTCAGTCGTGCTGTTATTACCGTACCTCATTGACATTCGTGGACATGCAGCCACTATCTGGTGGATTTTTAATCTCACATCCGTCATTCTCACCACGTGATCACGAGATAAATGACGTCATCATGAAGGAAAAATGCTGCACGACATCAGAGTACTGCGATCTATATTACCAACTGCATCCTATAGGCACATGCTACACCGTGTCGCCGTACAACTTTGGTAATTGGTTTTGATTGAAAACAATTACCGGTATATGTGTAATATAGAGCTTATTTATAAGCATTCTATGTATATGTTTTTTAAATAAAAAGAGAATATAAATATAAAAAATATGGTAATGTTTCACTTTACTGATAAAATAGATCATGGTATAACAACAAAAGCAAACGCATTTTCCTTTCATTAAAGTATTTTGATGTTTGTTTTTATATAAGTAACCTTAAGACGTTTTATACCCATAATATTAGCTCTTTGATGTGTGCGATACTAATTAGCGTAAAAAATCCACATTCCAGCGCCATGTTGAAGTTACATTAAAATTTGCCGTGTATTTAAAGCATTATTTGTTAGACTAAGATCGGTCCTATAAATAGGCATGACGAATTTGATCGTCTCGCTTGAGTCGTCCTGACTGAAGCAGAAACACGGTATTCCGCAAATTAACATAGACAACCAAAAGGTCAAAAGACCGCACAACAATTATATTCCATTCAGTAAAAACTAAAAAGCTAAAAAAAATAGCCATAATTGAAAATTAACCTCAGTGAGTCTACTAAGTAAATTAGGTTAGGAGTGCTGGGCAAGTTATGTGAGGAAAGACCTCATGAGCTTCGCTATTCGCACACAGAATCGAAACGCAGATGTATTTTCGTAAACAAGGTTAAAACGTTTGTAATGCTCCTTAATGCAAAATTGTCGAATGTTTAAGGTGTGTGTTCTGAAAGGAATTACTCTAAGATGTAACTTTTTGTCTTATCGTTTAGTTTTGAAATGTGAAAGTCATTTATTTGCCAAGATGGCATGTAAATCATTCTGGTGCATAATTGAACGCTGTGCATAGAATCCGATATAAAAACGGTTTTATAATTGAAAATTGCTTGTGTACCAAGATGTCAAGCCCTTTGGTCTAGTGGGTTTCATCAATACCCAGATATAGGTATGTAGTCACCTCCGCCTATAACGAGTCAGGAAACCTAAAAACCATGATAAATATGTCGTTATGCATATTTTGATTTCAATTGTTCAAAATCAATACTGAACGTTGATAAATTCTGTGACTCATCACTGTATTTTTTACATTTACTGATATTTATATTTACTTTTTTTGATGATTTACTGCGATGAAAAATTACATGCTCTGCAAACACATATACATTTTAAATTAATGCATAATTTTAAGAAGTGAAGCCTGCTTCTTCTAGTAGAGAGAAAAAGTGAATTATTCCTTTGATATTCATAATTCATCACTCAGCGTTTAATAAAAAGGATAAAGTCACGTTTTTTATTTCATTAAAATTAAAGGATAGTTGTTGTGTATGGGTTATAGTCAGGAGACTATTTATTGATTTATTTATTTTTTGTCAGGAGAATAGGTAAAAATTAAATCTTACTTTTATGAGGTTTGTCCTCGATGACTAACCTATAATTATATAATAATAAATTAAAATGCAAGTTGTTTGTTTAAGGTTCGTTCTGGGGAGATCCACACATGCGAACATTGGACGGGATGAACTACACATTCAACGGTGTCGGGGAATACGTACTGCTGAACATTGATACGCACAATATTACGTTTTCTCTCCAAGCTAGAACGGAGAGGGCAGTGAAGGCAGACGGGAATCTGTCTGACGCTACAATCTTCACGGCGTTTGCAGCTAGAGATAATACAAATTCATCAGTACACGTTGAGCTTAATAGGGCACATAACAGTAAGTTTAATACACACGGATTTGAGCGATTATAGTTAAATCGCGTTTTCATCAGACAACTATTATTCGTCGTTTTTTGTTTTTAAGCTTCAGAATTTAAAGGAATAAGGTATATTAACATTGTGGGATTATTTTATCATTACCTAGATGTAACTTTGTATGGAAATGGAATCGACCTCACGAAGACACTACGGGAAGTAGGAAATGACACGTTCGTGTTTAGCACTTCCACTCTCACAATTCATGAAGAAGACGACACATTGAGGGTGTCATTCCTTGACACAGGTACATTCATTGTGAACAAAGTCTTGATATTCTTATGATTTTTTTAAAACCTTTATTTGCTTTTATAAATGTACATGTATTTAGTGTATAACACTTTTTAAGAAATAAAGTAGCTTAGGATTCAGATAATGTACTTTATATCATGTTTTGCAAAACATTTCCTTCATCAACAGGGATAACGCTTGAAATAGGAAAACGAGCAGGAATGTTGTCAATGGATACCATTGTACCAAAGACGCTTAACAATGTGACAAAAGGTCTCCTGGGCAATTTTGACGGTGACCCACACAATGACTTTGTATACCCAAATGGGAGCCTTCTACATTTTAATGCAAGTGAGATGGAAATATTTTATTATGGTCAGACGTGTAAGTATTTGTTAAAATACGTATTGTTTTAACTTATATTGATTAAATATTTATGTGAAAAGTATATCGTGTATTAAAAACTTTTGTCGGTCAGTAAGAAACAAATAAGCGCATTTAACCAAATAAATTCAAGCATGTTACAGCTGTATTTTGATGTGTATTACATGTCTAGAATATTTGTTGAATAAGACTGTAATATCGGTACACATTAGTTTAGTTAGACACGTTTCGGATTCTTATGAAGAAAATGTGATTCCAGGGTCCGTGAATGATAGTGTGTCCGTTTTCATCTATGAAGACGGCAAGAAACATTCCGATTATCACAACGCTTCTTACGTACCGCGTTTTCTGGATACAGTTGACAACGCAACACTTGCTGCCGCTATAAAAACATGCAACGGTTCAGAACATATGGAGTGCATTTTCGATTTTGCCTTTACTTTGAACATTGACATTGCAAAGACGACGAACAGCAAACTTGAAACCATTGACATTGGAAAAAAAGAAATAGGTACTTCGGATATCCGTTTTGTGTTTATATTATTTTCGGAAAGATAGCTTCATACATCGTTCAAGTATTGGTTGACACAATAATATATGTTGTTGTTATTTTTAAATAAAACTAGTCCTTAATATAGTGTGTATCAAAATATAATTAAAATATAATGTATCAATTGATTTAATATGACATTTAAATTATGCAGTAACCAACTTGACAAAAAAAGTTCCAACATCATTTATCTTTTTTTAAAGTTCTGAAGTTCTGATATGTGCATTTTATGAGAGAAACAGTTAATGTCATTACGAATTACATTTATCGTGCCGATCGCTGTTTTATATTCCAAAATTTAAGATATGAAAATAAAACATTTTCATTTTATTGTTGTTTTTTCAGCACAAGTCATGCCAACGATAAATAATACGTGCAGCGTAAATGCGACAATTGGGGAACGAATTTCTTGTAAGCTAAATCTTGAGGATGCGCTGGAAATCAAATTTGTGAACCACGAAAATACTGGAACAACATATAACAGAACTTCACATACCCTTTATTTCGAACAGAAGGATGATCTTCCGCATAACATATGGTATGAACAATTATTTAACAGAAATTTGACAATTTATTCACGTTATCATTTACTCGAATTTTACAGTAACATGATATTAATCCATGTATGTTGGGATAACGGAATATCATTAAGGCATATGTATGTTGTACAACACGAACCTGATATTCCGGAGAGCTCGCAGAGCGAGTGCAATACGATAATACACAATCAACGAGTGTGGTTCAACAAATTGGAAAACCAGAGTATATTAGTATTCCATTTATTCTATCAAGCATCCCCTTATAATAAAAGCAAACCGAATGAAATCTCTTGAAAAAAACACACGATATTATTCGTAAACGGTACATTAACACGAGAGGAAAAAATAACAATCACATGTTGTGAAAAGAACTCGATAAATACTTTTGCCTTGTGAGTGTCAAACAAGAACGGGTATTTTCGAAAGTCGCCCTAAACGTTATGAATCTTTACGATACCAAACACATAGAGGTCATCCGTGTTCCAAGCCGTTGAATACAGGAACGAATTTCACACTTTGAAATACGAAACTTCCATCCGGAACCTTTTTTGTGTAATCAAATTACCCCTTGTTTAAGTAAGAATCTCTGTGGGTATATATTTAGAGGATAATACACGGCTGAGCCGGGCCGGTTAGTGATAATCGGCCTGCAGGGAGCATAACGGCCTACAGAAGGGACAATTTTTACATACATAAACCTTTACTATTTACAACAAGAAAGTTATCTCCCTTTATATCAAATACTCATAATTTCACTGTATCTTCTAGATCCAACGGATTTCAGCGGTGTTTCTAACATAGTGTTATGGTATTTATGAATCTTGATCGGATCCTGCCAAATACAACTATGGTTTCATGTTTGTAAATAAATACATGTTTATGTATGTAAAAATTGTCCCTTCTGTTTATGTAAAATTGTTTACACGTTTAGATGTGTTGCGGTGTTAGGGTGGGGTATGTAACTATGAATGAACCATCTTTCAAATGGGGATGGGGATTTCATAGTTTGTTTGCTTCATGCTGCATCGTAGCAAGGCTCACACGCCGAAGTCTCCAATAGGAATATGTCCGTCTGTTTATAGATCCCGGAAAAAAAAATGACGTTGTTGTGAAATATAATGATCTCCCATATATATATATGGGTTATCATTATATTAAATTTATATTTATTTATATTTTTATGTATTCATTAATTAATTAATTTATTTATTTATTTACATGTCAATAGTTAAAGCAACCAGTTAAGCGCATTTGAACGAGCACTCTTGCATGAAAAGGGCGCTATATAAATCCGGTGTAATAATAATAATACTAAGACTAATGCACTATAAACTTAATAAAGAAATAAATACCGTCAAGTTTATTTCATGGCACACGATGGGTTTTTTCATTCAGAAAATTAAGATTATTTTTATAAATCAATACGTTTATTATTTGTATTCGAAACTAGTTTAGAAAAATTTCATTTTAAATTTATGAACATATAAACTTCAGGTTTGTTGCAGTCAATGCCGATGGAAAGCAATCTCAGCAACACACTGTTACGATACAGCTATGCACTGGGTGTCATGGTAATGGACACTGCTCTACGACAGTGCGGCCAGACCCTCGAGAAAATGCACATTTCAAGTATTCCTCGTGTGTTTGCAACCCTGGATACACCGGTTAGTCAACGCTAGATGTTTAGACAACAGAACATATTGAAAACTGTCAGTCACTATTAACAGCGAACATGCAAGCACAAAGTATTAAAAGCATTTTGTAAAATCATAAATATGTTCAAATATTTTATTTACAGAATAAAATATCGCATACACAAACGTACGTATTTTGTGCAATGCTTAAAATATGTGCGGAGATAAAGATTCAGAACAGTGGTTTTTCAATATATTCAGACACGCACGCTTATGCAATCTGATTTCCTGGCCGTTTGTCTGTTTCTATAAGCTAAACATGCTCACTATTTGCAATATTATTTCAGGCGACGATTGTGATAAAGAATACGACTGGTGCGCTGAACGTCCCTGCTCCCTTGGCAGAAACTGCACCAACGTCCCCCAGAACGGAACATACTCGTGTTCTCTTTGCCCAAATGGATATGCTGGAGTGCCGGGAACAAACGATTGCATTGGTACATGTGTACTTGTCGGATATAAGAAAAGAAAAAAAAATCGAAATAATTTGTTTTCTTTTAGTCTATGGGTTGACATTTATTTATCATTTCTATTCTTCATATAAATATTAAGTTTGTTTACAAAAAAATATATGTTAAACACGTGATAATTGTTGGTGTCGCTGCCCTTATAATTTTTTTGTACATGATGTTTGTATGAAAGCCCTATTTTATTCTCGTGCTAAGATTGACATATTTTCCATACAAACGAGACTAAGAAATTAATTATTGTTGTTCTTGATAGATATTAACGAATGTGACAAAACTAGCCCCTGCGACCACATATGTATCAATACTGAAGGAAGTTACGCGTGTGATTGTGATGAAGGATTCCGGGTAGACACAAACAACGGACATAGATGCATTGGTATGTAATGCGAGGCTCTACCAATTAGGTTATGTAAAGTCAACAGCATGAAAGGAAGACACATTCAACACTCAGTTAAATAGTATATTATGTTATGCTAAAAGTTTGTTATCAGACATTCAGGTCACGGTAAAGTTTAAGTCGATATATTTTATAAATTCAAAAATTCAAACCACAAAGCTCAAAATATAACACATCATATGTTAACGATACATATTTTTAAAAGTAAGAACATATGCAGATAAGGTCTCACTTTCCATTAGGAAGGGGATTCTCCTACCTGATAAAGTTGAACTTCACTTGTTTTATACTAGTTCTTTGTTTTAAATAGTAAACCAAACGTTCTTATATTAAAAGGTCATTTTTGTTTTCTTGATATGTTTTTTGGTTGTATGTACTGAATGTATTTTATGTATAAGTTCAGTTAACACATGTCTTAGTTATTTCTTATAGATATCAACGAATGCAACGAGGCTACACACAACTGCACTCAGATCTGCGATAACACGATAGGTGGCTTTCTCTGCAAATGTCTGTCTGGTTATGCCTTCGACGTTTCTGATTGGACATGTTTGCAAGGTCTGTTTAAACGTTCTGCTTATAATAACATATGATAAAGAATCCAATCTTATAAAAAATGTATAATATAGTGTTTGGACAAGACTCCATATAGAATCCAGAAACGTCATATTGGAGTAAATGTTATAGTACCAAATGAAACGACCATAACAATGAATACACTTATTTACGTTTGGTTGCTGTAGTGTATTGTTTTTCGTGCTTAAAGGTCTGAACATATTGATTCACACTGCATCAGTTTTAGTTGTTTCCGGACAGGATACTATTTTTACAATTACAGATGATTCTGATCCGTGTGCTGCTTCAACAATTGACTGCAGTCAAACTTCGGGCTGTACACTAAGTAGGGAAAACAAGACCACGTGCTTCTGTGATGCAGGATTCATGTTGAATGAAACTTCATTGAAGTGTCAAGGTTAGTCTATTTAATACAATCCGAACAAATACACTCCCCGTATAGTGCAATAACAATTTATTTAGAGTGATACGCGTTTTTTTAAAGAACAAAACATGATAGAGAGCTTTGTTTGCAGATGTTGACGAATGCTCTCAAAATATTTGTGCCCAAGACTGCACAAACACGATCGGCAGTTTTCAATGCAGCTGCATAGCGGGCTATCAGCTGGAAGACAGGGTCTCCTGTAAACGTAAGTATATGCACACACAATAACCCATTATGTTAAAGCAATATGGTTCAGGCTCAAAAATTTATTTGATAAATGTACATAACGTTGCCAGTAGTACAGAGTATTGACAGAGCTTTCATTAGTAGCATGTACAATAATTTGATTATTTTCTTCCTGTTCGAAAAGCATGTGTGTTACCGTACTGGGGTGTAAATTGTGAACATACATGTGACTGCTCTGGACGAGGTGCAGAGAGATGCGACCCAGTCAGAGGGTGCATGTGTTCTCAAGGTTGGACAGGAAGATCATGTGACGATGACGTCGACGAGTGCAAGAATCATATGGGTGTCTGCAACGATGCCAGGAAGTCATGCATTAACAATATGGGATCTTTTAGGTGTGATTGTTTGCCGGGTTACAATGAGGATGTTGATGGAAAGTGCCAAGGTTTGTACAAAATGACACAAAATAAAAAGAAGTTGTTTCTGTAGATACAAATACATAACAAATGCAATGTCTTGTAAACCTCATGAATATCATCGAACATTTACTTACTCCAAATACCATTAATACATACATGAAAATACATGTTCCAATATGTATATGTTTATGTGTGTTTATAGTCATCGTGTACACCACATGTACAACATAATATTAAAAATAAAATGTATATTAGCGACTTTCTGATAAAAAGTACTTTTATGTAATTACGTTTTCATTTTAAAATTGCAAAATCTTTGTTTCAGACATAGAAGAGTGCACGGATCCTCAGTTGAACGAGTGTAGTCAGACGTGTTTGAATGCTGAAGGCAGCTATACTTGTGGATGTGGACCCGGCTATACGGAAGTCAACTCGACATATTGTTCCGGTACATTTAATATTTTTACAAAGTTGCTTGAATGTTGGGGACTTCGATACTTTGCCAAGTATTTGTCTTGTGGCTTGATGTCACTGAGTTTGCTGAATTCGGTTACCAAAAACATTCAGTAAATGAATTGCGCTTTACTGTAGACCATAAACAATTTGATTTTGCCGAAATAAGATTATGGGTCGTAAAAGTACTGTAGCCCAGAGGTCTATTTTTTTTCGGACGATTACCGTGTGCGACAAACATCGGGTTTACTTGGCAAGGATGACGCAAGCAGTGTTTATAAATATTGAAAGTTAATAATTCAATAATGATTATGAGGAGAAAACATATTATTACTACCAGCTTGTCTTCATTTAGTCGTTTGTAATACTTTGTTTAACAAATGGATGTACGATATTTTCGAAAGTAGTTTAGTCATCTGATATTACGTATTTTTTCTGGTCTTTAAACAAGAGTTTCAACAGTTACTTCAATTGTATAATATACAAAATATGATTCGAATTTGAAAAAATGCACTTTTCAATATGATACGAATTGTTGATTTGGACATTTTCATTTGAAGTCAAAGACGATTTATATTGCAAGTAATACATTCTGTTTGCAGACATAGATGAGTGCAATCTACAAGTGGCGGCCTGTGATCAGATGTGTGAAAACCATCCAGGATATTACAACTGTTATTGTCACTTCGGATACAGACTTAATGACGACCGATCGACATGCAGCAAAGGTACACTATGACCCACAATCAGAAAAACGTTAATGTTAAAAAATATCACTATGTTATGTTATTTCAAAACACTGAACTTTGTCTGGTTATGATTTAAAACATAAAACTCGTATAAAAACCATTTTAAACACAGTTAAGATGTCTCGAAATGAAATTGTATTCCCCTTTACTGAATTGTGTAAGTTATGTAAAAATATGCGATATCTTTCGATATTTTCTTCAGTGAAAGACTTTTGCAAGGAATTACGAAATCTTACATGCGCAGGCTACTGTGTGCTAGAGGACAAAGTCCCATCCTGTAAGTGTCATCAAGGCTTTCAACTTGCCTCTGACCAACAAAGTTGTACAGGTAAATGTTGCTTCGTTTGTAGTTTATTTTAGCATTCGTATTTATTCACTTGGAAGTGGTGTGTGTAAATACAAATTTGTACAATATTATGTTAATGCACAGAATTGAACATTTACTATGCTATTATTATGTTTTAGAGCTGTTAACTGTCGTGTTGTACATATCAGTTTAAAAAGTGTGTTTTTCGATTCATGACAAACTTTTGAACATAAAAAAGTATTTTAAAAAAAGTAGAAAAGTAAAGTTCCTTTTTGCCACGTAAGAAAGAATAAAAACAATATATGTTAAATTTGTTTATCGTTATAGATATCAATGAATGTGAGGAGGACAACAAATGTTCCGAAAGGGCAATATGTACGAATACTGAAGGTTCATTTGTTTGTGAATGTCCAGTTGGTATGAAGCTGCAAAATACCAAACGAACTTGTACAGGTGAATGAATTCAATACCTATTTATACGCGAAAACATTTTAAAGAAATAATCGATCTTTTTGGGAAACTAGATTTAAAATTAAAACGTCTCATATAGGTGAGTACATGTTTAAGTTATCGATAGTATTTTTGCATTTGATATTGCATTTCGAAATAGACCACTGTGTTCCCCCTTATCAGACTGGACAAGTTAAAGGAAAAAACAACAACATATTGTGTAATTATTTGATATTTTTTTTAAGAATGTGACAAGTACCACTATGGTAGAGATTGTTCGCTAACGTGTTCGTGTATAAACGGAGTATGCAACAGTACAGTAGGTAAGTGTTATTCCTTGAGAACCTCAAAAGCGTCTTCTTCTAACAATAATAATAATAATAATAATAAAAATAATAATAATTAAATAAATAATAAGAATAAAATATATAATAATAATAATAATAAATTTACTACTACTACTACTACTACTACTACTACTACTACTACTATTACTACTACTACTATTACTACTACTACTAATAATAATAATAATACTAATAATAATAAAAATTATAATCATAATAATAATAAAAATAATAATAGTTATTATAAAAATAACAATAACTATAATAATAATAATAATCTTTAAATAATATTGACAACTACTTATACTAGTTTTTACAATACTAAAACAACATTACCTACCACTACTATTAGTACCATTACTTTTCCTGAGTATTTACTGCTACTAATCTTACTAAAATTCTAA
This sequence comes from Dreissena polymorpha, assembly GCF_020536995.1. Lineage (NCBI taxonomy): Eukaryota > Metazoa > Mollusca > Bivalvia > Myida > Dreissenidae > Dreissena > Dreissena polymorpha. Next base: position 5,430,463 of record NC_068365.1, on the reverse strand, counting down.
AACATGTATAATGTTTATCGCTACAAATTGATTCTCCTTGAAGGGTGTGTTTGTAACACGGGTTGGACAGGAGTCAGTTGTGACGTTGATTTGGACGAATGCAGCGATAATAACTTTGTTTGTTATGAACCAAATACACAATGCTTGAATATGCCTGGCAGCGCCGCTTGTGTCTGTCTAGAGGGCTTGCAGAAAAATATGTCATCCGGAATGTGTGACGGTAGGTCATTCCGTAGTTAAGTTATAATTATTTATTATCTATAGTTTATAATGTGAAGAATATCATATCAATTTATACATTTATTTTCTTGTTTTCATAATAAAATAAAGTAATTTAGAATGAACAATCCATTGATAAATTTATTTATAACCATCCAAAGTAAACTGTAAACGCATTAAACAGACACAGTTAATGGGCACTGATCATATTCGTTTTATCTTTGGCATAAATAAAAGGCTTTCCTTTTATATTGCAAAAATACCTGTTTTAACGCAATTCACATTGTTTAGATGTGAACGAATGTTCGACAGCTGACATGAACACATGTGATCAGATTTGTACCAACACATACGGAGGTTATGTTTGTAGTTGCAGAGCAGGTTTTGTTCTTAGGAATGGAAACTGTAACGGTTTGTTATTTAATACTATGCATTTTTTGTATGTGTATACATAAAATATGAAAAATATGAGGTCATTGTTATGATATAGTTTATTATACCATAATGCGTTGAAAAAAGTTTGTGTGTATGTGTGTCTTTGCTGAAATACATTTGTTGTGCCTTTTCTGCTAGGGCTACGCAACCATGTTCATACATTAGACACATGCTTCTCGACACACATATTATTTTGTAAAATATTTAAATGCTAAATTTATGTTTATTTAGACATAAACGAATGTCTGGGTGATAACGAATGTCAACAACAGTGTGCGAACACTATCGGTAGCTACAGATGCTTCTGTAGATCGGGATTTACCCTTGATCTTACTGACAGAAAGTCTTGCCTTGGTAAGTGTTTCATTACTATAATTAATAAATATAATTAACTCTTTTCAATTATTATTCGCTATATTTCTGTGTACAAAATATATAAAGAGAATTTGTGAATATCTGTTCATGTTTAGCATATTTTTAGAGCAAATAAAATTGAATGATAAATAATTGATTGTTCCGTCAGTTGAAAAAGAGTGCACATCAAATCAATCGGCTCTCTGCTCTGGCGTTGCGAAGTGTTCCGTTTCCAATAGCGAGGTTATGTGTGTTTGCCCAAACGGGTACAATGGCACTAATTGTTCAGGTACGACTTATGAGATATTGACATTTTATGCATATTTTGGGTTAAAATAAACTGTATTTTCAAAACATGCTCGTAGTACTATTTTCAAAATAGTTTCATTGTAAATTCCTAGTTATATTACGCGTCACAGTAAATAATGATCTCTAACCTTAGGTTAAATGTTTGTAAAAACGGCGAGACACTTAATATATCTTATTCATATGTGTTAAAATCGTTAGAGTCACTAAGAAGTTGTTGTTTTGCGGCACCTAAATTTGGTATCAAAAATCTTGCAAAGTTCATTGGATAGGATTATATTACTACAAATATCTTTGCTCTTATTTTTAGCCAACGCAATCATGATCTCTTTCAGACATCGACGAGTGTGTGATTGGCAAAAATACGTGTAGTCAAGACTGCAACAATACTGATGGTGGGTACAGATGCCAATGCAAAGAAGGATATGTTCTTCAAAACGACAATGCAACTTGTACAGGTAACTAGTATTCACATTTTTTGACGTATTGGTTTAATCAATATATGACAGTTATGTGCGTATTTGTCATTTCAAACTTATAAACTCATTGTCCCACTATTGCACAAAACATGTCATAATAACTTGCGTCCAAATAAAATATCAAAACTTGCCGTTATTGAAACAAGTTAAGACTACATGCTACATTAAATATCGTTTACAAACTTTCATCAGTATCAAAGTCAAATTGATTGAGAACAAAAACTGTAGAGTTTTATCTCCAAAGATCAAACTGGCTTCATTAAAGAGCGTGTTAAAAACTTATGACATTTCAAAATATAATTAATGTTATAATTTACCATGAATTTTACTACTAATACCAATTTTTCAAGGCATGTGATATCCTATCTTTCCTATTTAGAGAAACAATTTGTATATATTTTTAAATTTTGGACCAATGTTCCGAAAATGGATCTCCATATTTTTGCATATTACTGTGGCCTCCATACAGATAATTGGAGTACACTACTTTCTATACATATGGAGCTCAAGTCAATGAGACACGACACGTTCTTATATAGTTATTGTATGTGCAGAATTGTTTAACATTATATATAGAAAAAGAAAAGCAAATTAAATGTGAACTAATTAAGGACCGAGCACAAACTGACAACACATCTTTATAACTAATTGGGTCTTACCCATTCCTTTATTTTACATTAGACATGTTTTACGAATGCTCAATATTATCTGGAGTGAAAATATATTATTTTATGACTATGATAATTTGGATAAGTTCTATGAAGATCAGTACTAGGTCAGTATAAACTAAATACAAACCGATATGGGAAGCAAATAGTTTTAATATTGTTGCTATAAATGAAGAAAACATGGTAATTAAATCTTTTCAAAATCAACATTACCAAGATTAAAGTAAACCATTTGAATCTTATGAATAGTATACCAATACAAAAATATTAGTATTATATTCACACCCTGTTCCTCTACGGAGGTATTTGTTTGTATCACTACCAACTCTCAATCGGGACACTACGAAGCAAATAATTAAGCATTTGTATGACTTCCTGTTTGCAGAAACTGGTAAAATAAAAGATACAGTAATTATTCAAGAACATGAAGAAGCTTAAACTGATAGATGTATGTCATTTTGAAAAAAAAAACAGTATAATTTAACATTGCTGAATAAGTTATTAATATTAAAATATACAAGTAATATGTTTTAACAGAAACTATGTTGTTATATATATATATATATATATATATATATATATATATATATATATATATATATATATATATATATAATTTATAGATTAAAATCAATATTTTACAAGGAAAATGTTTTAACTTAAACTGTGCTTAAAATTGACCTTACGTTTAACAATTTTACGACTATGCCTGTAGTTGATAGTAATAACATTTAGATATGTCACTTTTCTACAATCATAAAATTTAAAATTTCCCCTTATTTTAAGAATATTACACGTCTGTCTGAGATGAGAATTCGCTATGTACGATATATTTCTATAGAACGGTAGAATTGTTTTTCCAAATAAACTTTGTAATCCCATATTGTATCAAATGTGATATTACTTATTGTACCATTGAAAACATTTTTGACATACTTATGATAAAAAAAATTCAAGGTCTATATTAAAAGTACATAGCAAATGGTACCAATGTAGAATAGTCCACATAATCTTTACATACACACATTTGTGGATGTTTAAAATGGCAATCGTTGCTGATAAGCTACACATTTTGTACAAATGACATAGAAAGAATAATATACTTGCTTTGTTCGCATATTCAGGAAATTATTTTATTTGCTATCAATGTTGATAATGGAAAAAGCTTAATCTTACCTATTAAGCTAAAGCATGTTAAAACAAAATTTAAATAGTCAATGCCTAGAAATTTAACAATATTGTTTTGTTTGCCTAACTTAAACAAGAATTCCGTCTACATTAGAACTTGTAAATTGCATAAATGCATCTTTGGAAATATAGAAAATTGCATAAAAAAACAGAAGAACTTTTAAAGAACTGTTCACCTGTCAGCACGTTTAAAAATACATTATCTATAAAGTATTATATATTACTATATACTAGATCAAATACGTAAGTGTATGTTTTCTGTTGAACTTAAACATTACGTATTTTGTATAACATATACATGTATGTATGTATGTATGTATGTATGTATGTATGTATGTATGTATGTATGTATGTATGTATGTATGTATGTATGTATGTATGTATGTATGTATGTATGTATGTATGTATGTATGTATGTATGTATGTATGTATGTATGTATGTATGTATGTATGTATGTATGTATGTATGTATGTATGTATGCATGCATGCATGCATGCGCATGCATGCATGTATGTATGTATGAATGTATGTATGTATGTATGTATGTATGTATGTATGTATGTATGTATGTATGTATGTATGTATGTATGTATGTATGTATGGATGGATGGATGGATGGATGGATGGATGGATGGATGGATGGATGGATGGATGGATGGATGGATGGATGGATGGATGGATGGATGGATGGATGGATGGATGGATGGATGGATGGATGGATGGATGGATGGATGGATGAATGGATGTATGAATGTATGGATGTATGTATGTATGTATGTATGTAGGTAGGTAGGTAGGTATATATGCATGCATATATGTGTGTATGTATGTATGTTTATGTGTGCGTGCGTGCCTACGTGTATGTATGTATGCGCGTGCTGCGAATGTCATGTGTATAACTCATAAATCATATCGATGTTTATTGTCATCTTCAAATTCAAGGCTTTAATGTCAAAAATGTTATCATAGGTATTTGCATTAGATTTTTATTTTCTTTGTTTGGTAACATTCAACGGTTTGATCCTAATATCAAAATAGGCTATTTATATCCTTTTTTCAGAATGCATCAACTGGACATACGGTAAAAATTGTTTGAGCAAGTGTGAATGTAATGTTACCAATACTAATACATGCAATTCAACAAACGGAAAGTGCATGTGTTTAAAAGGATGGCAAGGGAAACGATGTTCTGATGATGTTGACGAATGTACGTCAACCCAAAATGTGTGTCCCACTTATTCAAACTGTATAAACCTGTCAGGCGGCTTTACGTGCGAATGTTACCACGGATACCTTAAGAACAGCTCCGGTCAATGTCAAGGTACTTAATGCTCAACATTAAATTATAAATGTTTACCACACATGAATTTACTCAGAAGATTTGCGTATCTGATAACGCTACTAATGTTTTTGTGTCAAAGCGCTCTGTGCACGAACAATTGCCTTGTGATTCTATATATAAATATGATTTATAGAACGTACGTCTCTTATATATTTAATGATTATTGTTGAACGACAAAGACCTTTTAAGTTTGTGTTAAAACTAAAAACTTATGTTTTGTGCACATTAGTACTCTAACGTACACGTTGTTATGAACATGGCTTTTTTAATTTAAAGGGGGTGTTTCTTTTTCAGCATGTCCCCAAGGTCGTTTTGGCAAAGGCTGTACTAGCAAATGTTTGTGTGACATGTCCCACACATCCGATTGCAATATTGCAAACGGGAGCTGCAAGTGTGACGCAGGATGGATGGGTCCCACATGTAATGCAGACGTCGACGAGTGTTTGTCAATAAACGGCTTCAAATGTCATGCAAACTCGACGTGTGTCAATACGCGGGGTAGTTACAAGTGCCATTGTGATCCGGGATTTAAAACGGGCAGGAAAGGCGATAGCTGTATAGGTGACTATTGTTCAAATTTCGCCATTAGGTGTATGCTACCATACGTTGACCCTATATTAGTAACAAGAGAATCGTTTCGTAATGCATGATAAGGTTTAATCATGTTGTGTTCCAATCAGTAAATATTTTTACCCAATGCATTTACGAATGCGTAGCGTTTTATTATGTAATATGCGTGTCCATGATTTTTTTACGTAAATAATATAAAATTCTACCGAAGCAAAGTTGCAACTTCAATCATACGTTATTTTCGCTATTCAACGTGTTTTTGTATGGAACACACAGCCAAGCGATTTTATTTGACACTTTCTGTCGGCACGACAGTATTTAATAAAAAGCAAAATACCGTGTTATTGTTGTTTCTTCAGAGTGCACAGACAATACTTACGGAAATGAATGTTCCGCGCCGTGCGAATGCGTTAAGGATCATACGCTTTCCAACACCAAGTCATGTGAAACTGTCCTTGGGACGTGCTTGTGCACGGGGAACTGGGTGGGTAAGGCTTGCGAAATTGACGTCGATGAGTGCAAAACAGATGCTTGCAAAGATAAAAACTCTATATGTGTAAACCTAAACGGATCCTTCGCATGCTACTGCAAGAGAGGTTTTGTTGAAGATGATGTTTCAAAATATTGTACGAAAGTTACGAAAGGTAATGAATTTACATATTATACTTTATTGCAGATTCATGTAACATGTTTGTCTTAAAAAGAAAGCATATAATCAAACACGTTACGTTGATAGTAATACACATTAAACAATTTATATGTTACAGAGAAGAATTATGAACAACTAGACCTGCAGATCACATTGAACATTTCAATTGACCAAGATCTTGATCTCACATCAGACGAAACGTTTGCAGCGGTTGCCACTAAAGTAACGTTATCGGTATGTACGTCGTTATCAATATATATAAATAAATGTCTTTGATGAAACACAAAAAAGACACGACGTTCCCTTGATTTCGTTAAAGTGTATGTATAGCATCTGACGCGACTTTACTTACGAATATCCAGAACAAGCTGAATGGAATATTGTATGAAATGACAACTTGTGTCAGAGATTGATCGTAAATGTTGACAACGTCCTGCGATTGATTTGTAAAAGAAATTTAATCCAATGAACATGCTTCCAATGTGACCTTACGCGTGTTTAGGGTCAAACTAATAATCTTTATAGTATTTTTACATGTAAAACATGATATATGATGCGATAACTATACTTGTATAATAATCGTGTTTTTACATCGTCTAGCATCTGTTGCTAATTGTATATACACACTTAAAAACACGATTTTTTGTACATTAAAATATAAATGTTACGCAATAAGAATTTTATTGCAGCTTCGGACGTACCTGTTGCGTTTCGTTACACATTTCAAAATTGTCGTTACGGATCTGAGGTATGTCGTTATATTTCTGGCTGTTTCGCGTATTTATACTTTTAACTATGAAATGCAATCAATGAATCATTGACAATTATATGTACGATTTTTAAATACAGCGCAATAATGACAATCGGTTGTATCCATTTAACAGAAAAAAAGGTAGCTTAGTAGCAAACTACTCACTGTTCTACGCTAATAATGTCGACTCATCTACACAAGTACTGAATGCCTTAGTTGGACTCATGGAAGGAACTTTCACCAACTTTGATGGACGAAGTGTACAAGCAATGTCAGGTTATTGACTATTTATGTCCACTGCAGTCAGACAATGTCGAATGTATTGGTCAATCTTCTCAATTTCAATAATTAGATTGTTTTATTTGATATTTTTATTAAAATTAATATTAATGAATATTATTAATATTTTAATTATTTGATTATTGCCAAACATGCTCCCATAGTATAGTCGCTCTTAGTATGCTATGCATTGGCAAAGGTTATCCTTAATGAAAAACCTTCAATTTTAATAAACGATGACTATCATTTCTCTGGAATTGTTCAGAACAATCAGCCAGCCTCGCCGTGCTGTGTGGATTGTACGAGAAGGGCAAAGGTCCCTGTGAATACGGAACGGTGTGCGACGTTATAGACAATGCCCCGATGTGCGTATTGGATGTTTTTCCCAAAGGTTGGAATTACGTTTTCTGTTATATACCATTCCTATAATAATGCAACATTTTGTTTGTAATCACAAACTAAATGAAAATAATATCCATAGGAATTACCACTATGCAACGATACCATTTCAAAACAAAACATTCAAGTACAATAGGTATATTTCCGTTGAACCTATTTATTAAAATTTATTGAGTGAAAATATAGCTAAGCCGTGTATATTTATGTATTTCACATAAATATAACACATTTCGTCCATATTTGGAAACATACACTTGTATTAAATGTATTTTATTACACGTATAGTATGTTCAAATAATTTTTAGTGTATGAATACATATATTTGCATAACAATTCATAATTTTAAGTAATTTAAATAATAAAAGTATGAAATATATATTTAAGAATCAAAGAATCATTTGCTGGTTTTGGGACATGCACATTTGCGGTGTTTGTGTAGTCCATTGGATATCAACTAATTCGTTTATATCGTTGTAGTATCTCTTTTTATTATTTATATTGGACAAACTGATATCAAAATCAATTTTAATTAATCATGGACTACCATTATTTACTCTGAAAGTAAGCCAATGAAGTTTTTTATTTCCGGATCATGATTTATCAGATTTGGTACTTTTCACTATAAACAACATGCAAAAAAAATCACATTGAATTATAGACAATGTCGTTCGCTTAAGTGCAGACTGCTTTTTTTCAAGTCAAGTCAATTTTATTTTGTAAACAAAGGCCTCCGGCCCAAAATACATAGTAACACTGTTACTAAATATCAGATCATATCAGAGTTGTGTCTAGTACATATTTATAAAAAATACATACGGGTTGTGATAATATGGCAATATACATTATAAAGTTATTCATATTTTAGATATTAACATAGTTGCGCTTAGAACATAAGCTATAAAGATATTATAATCGTATTAAATTGTATTTGGTACACTTGAAGAAAGCATGGTATTCGCAATCCAGATATCGAATTTCGTTTGTAGAACAATTGTTACATATCTGTTCTCTTTTTGTACATCATTGTGTCTACACAGTTCGATTTGTAATTTGTGGTTTGAGACTATGATAGTTCATAATGACCAAAAATGGCTGCCCATAGTTTACCAACCATGGCTAACCATGTTGTCAGACATATGAACTACCATGCTTGGAAGTACATAGTTATAGGTTTTAGGTTTATTATAATAAACAAATGACAAGTTTATGTTGGTATTTGTGTAATCCGATTGCATTATTTCAATACACTTTATTATGTTTGGTCTTTCTAGTAAAATTTATGTATATACTATTTTCCTTATATCATCATATAAGGAACATTCTAATACATTCGTATTTGCAGCTTTTCAGATTTGTCAGAGTACGTTGGTGTTGTTAACCCTTTGCATGCTGGGTAATTTGTCATCTGCTAAAATGTCGTCTGCTGAATTTCTAAAATTAGCATTTTCTTCACTTTTTTTCAAAGAATACTATCAGAATAGCAAACAGTTTGGATCCAGATGAGACGCCACGTTTTGTGGCGTCTCATCTGGATCCAAACTGTTTGCAAAGGCCTTTAAAATCCGGTTCCAGCGCTTAAAGGGTTAACACTTGTTTGTTCTAAAAGACTCAACCGTTTCTCTCAGTTTTAAAGTAAGCTTGCTGTTACCTGGTCTCACGTTAGGAGTTTGTTTAACCGTCAAATTTGGACTGTTTAGAATGTTTTCGTTTACATGTAAATGTTTTCATTTTTTTTTTAATTGAGCTGGAAAGGAAGGGAAATGACAAAAGTATATTGTTCTTTTAAAAATATGTAGATAAATATTGATTGAAATTATTTTTGACATACGATATTATAATTAAAGTAATAAATGGACTACACAGTTTGATTTCTCCAAAATGTCCACGTGAACACGTCAGAAACAAATTATCATACAACAAAGAATAACATATATGGAATCTTTACGATTATTTTTGTCATTTTAAATGATATTGTACGGCGTTCTAAAGAAATGGTTCAACAGCTCTTGTTTAAGTGTTATTCTTAGTGACAGTGAAATACTATGCCCTTTTCAGGTACGGACAAATTAAAATAGTTTATATACACAATTCATGTACACTTGGGACAACATATTATTCAGCAGGAAAAAAACATTAGGGTTGTTATCCATTGGTCATAAGTGTGTGATAGTTCTAACACAATATAATTATGTTGAAATTTATGTGTAACTATATTTTGTTTTATATGCTCCTTTACATTTATTTTTTCGTAATAGTACATATAAAAATGGGTCATTTTCACCGTAAACAACGGAACCGTAATTTGAATGTATTTAATATTGAATACTTTGGTATGTTAATACCAGGTTCAAATTGGTGATAAACTAACAAATACCAGTTGACGTTAATTAAGCACACACTCAAAACACTCGATTATATTCTTTGAAATTTAAACATTTTAATATCTTCAACATGCAATTGAATCACAATGGAAACCATTCATTGGAATATCTTTCGATTTTCAAATAAAAAATAGCAGAACAGAAATCGTCCAAAAGCCATGCAAAAACCAGTACACTTTGGAAACTTTTTGAAGTTATTTTTTTTACACCAATTGCTCGAGGATCAGCAAAATTGTGTAAAAATGTATAACATATGACAAGTTATGGGAGATTTACGTGATATGGGATTCAAATAGTTTACACCCAGTGTGTCTTGATTTTGAAAAGAAGATTTACGTTTTAGTCTCCCTGATTGTTAAAACTTATCCTACTGAAATATATACTTTTCCAGATAATTACACGCTGATTGTTGGTTTTTCTGTGGCGGGCGGTCTTCTATTCGCTATTGCAATTATAATGGCAATATGTATTGTGGTCAAACGGAAGGCAAGGAACGCCAACAAGCAAATCGACAGGCAAGAAAATCGGTATATATATTTAATGCACATGAATGTTTTTTGCTTGTTGTTATATTTGAACTTCAACATCTCTGGCATTTTAATACAGTTTGGCAAGATTTGAATACCTTTTGAAATTGTTAGCAAACGAAATGAAATATAGAAAGTATTATTGGTTTTTTAAAATGTCGAAGATGGTAATAAGGTTGTTGATATATTTCCAGTACAAACACATTGTGAATAAAAACTTGGACCGTTATATAGGTCACGAGATAAATATTTAACCCGTTTACACTAAACATAAACTTAGTTGCGAACGTTTAAAAACTGATACTGTATGGATGATACCAAATTTTCATGATAATTAGATGACATATGTTACTATATATTCTTACATGTTATATATTAAGATCTGATCGACAACGTGAGACGATGTTTTGGAGATCGCCATTCAAGAAAGACAGTATTGGAAGTAAGTATGGTTCTTATAGTGTCTGGTACATGAACTTACCGACTATTGCAATTTAACAAATACCATTTTAGTTCAAAAACATTGACTTATGGCATTATTTTATCTATAGTGTACAAAATGTCAGGATAATTTAATATAAAAATTAGTTGCATGTTGCAATTGCATGTGCGATGTTTAAATTATATGTTTTGGGTCGTTGCGTTAATATTTCTGTACTTGGTCTCAAATATGTGATTCTGTATTTCCGATGATGCAGTTTGTAAGCATTTACAAATGAATGGTCGTTTAATTGTGTTAGCGTGATACATATCGATTGATACACATTGATTCTAAATGTATGTAAGCATGCTCTACTTGGAACTTTGATTTTGGTATTTATTGTATTTTAACTGTGTCTGAATTTGAATGTGTATTAACAGGTGAATCAGGTGCTCAACGGTATAGAACATGGCGATCTATAGCTCTTGGATTTAGCCAGAAGTCCGCTAAGGTATACGACGATAAAACTTAACACTTGCATATGTTCCAATTGTTTTTGCATGTGTATTCAATGAAATATTTTGCAAACAACTCTACCAATGTTTTGTTATTTGGAAAACTTTCAGTAATTTGTTTTCAGATTCCGAGATTGGTTGCTAACGCTCTGCACGATACTACTAAATCGGAAGAAAAATAACAAAGACCGAAAAGAAAGCACAAATAAGCATACTTATTTTACTACCGATTCCTGTGTATTTTATTTCCATCCCATCTTCGAGTACAAATATCACCAACTATGTACACTTAATTTATGATGTATTTACATTATTAATAGTGATATTGTCTAACTATTTACTTGAATATTTGTACAATAACGGATTATGACTATAAACTACTGTTAGAATATCTGATGTTTTCATTATTTTTAACACGTGCTGTATACAATAGTTAAGTTATTTATGTATTGTACTAGCATTTTTTCGATGGTCTGTTCATATCGTGTTATAAATTATTCTTATAACTAATTTTAAAATGGCATACAAGTATAATGTTAGATAGTGCAAAGCGACGAAAACGGTTTCGTTTTAATGATGTTTGTTCATATCGTTTGGCAAAAACGCGCTCCAGTCTTAATTTGACACTCAATTCGATACTTTACATTTGTTATGCTAATTGTGATTGATATACGGAAAAATGCGTATTATTCAGAAAAAAAATAACGCCAGTGTTTTGCTATTAAATACTAGAAATTACAATACCTTTTTTTGCCTTAGTTCTTGTATCTTACGTTTTTTATAAGTTATTGATTTGCATAATTGTATATATGTGGTGTTATTTTGTTTGCTAATAATATACTATTTGCTTAATTTTAATTTATATTTTATGCGTATTTAAACAGAAATTCATTGCGTATTTTCCTAAAATGTATTATGTATTGTTATTAAATATTGTTTTGCATAGTTGTTTGTATGTGGTGTTATTTAGGTTGTTTATAATATACTATTTGCTTCATTTGTATTTGTATGTTAATGGATATTTAAACAGTAATTCACTTATTGCATATTTTAAGCATATGCATTATGCGTATTTAAACAATTATCGATTAAGTATTTTCCTCCAATTTTTATTTGTAACGAAATGCATATTTAAACAGTTATTCGCTTATTGCATATTTTAAGCATATGTATTATGTCTGGTTGTGTCCTAAGAAGTAGTTCGTCTTAAATAACGCGTACCTTCTTTGCCTAGTTGACTTGTTCTGTCCGAGCGTGCGTGCATACGTCCGTCAATTTTTTCTATAAATTGATATGCTCCTGAACCACAGGGCATAATTCTTCGAATCTTAGGAATGCGTCTGGGTGGTCCTATATGAAAATATTTCCGGTTCGTTGATTAAATTTGTCAAGGGGTTCAAACAGGTGTTTTACAAATGGGAACTTATAAATCGTCTCCTCTGAAACCGCATAGCCTAGATGTGTAATGTGTGTATGTAACCAAAGTATTGTTCTCATCTATAAAGTTTGTTCAAATAATTCCTATTATGTCAAAACTGGTCCCGCGTCGGGGGTTAACATGTTTGCGTAAACGTTATTTAATCTTTATATAGAAATAACTTTTTAAAAGCTTCTTTTTTAAAACCGATTTGGTATGTATCATCATCTAGAACTCGAGTTATGTCACTGGGGCTGAAAAATGACCTCGCCCCGGGTTCATTAGTTTAATATTGACTGATATAGGGGAATCTTATGAAAATCTCATCTTGATTCGCAAAACCCAATCTTTTACTAGTTGGTATGTAGTATCATCAAGAGTTACTGTACACATTGTTTTCGAGTTATGCCCCTGTGATGATAAGTGGCCTTACCGCTGTGTGTGTGTGTGTGTGTGTGTGTGTGTGTGTGTGTGTGTGTGTGTGTGTGTGTGTGTGTGTGTGTGTGTGTGTGTGTGTGTGTGTGTGTTGTGTGTGTGTGTGTGTGTGTGTGTGTGTGTGTGTGTGTGTGTGTGTGTGTGTGTGTGTGTGTGTGTGTGTGTGTGTGTGTGTGTGTGTGTGTGTGTGTGTGTGTGTGTGTGTGTGTGTGTGTGTGTGTGTGTGTGTGTGTGTGTGTGTGTGTGTGTGTGTGTGTGTGTGTGTGTGTGTGTGTGTGTGTGTGTGTGTGTGTGTGTGTGTGTGTGTGTGTGAGCGTGCGTGCGTGCGTGCGTGCGTGCGTGTGTCTGTTCGTGTGTCTGTGCGTGCGTGTGTGTGCGTGCGTGTGTGTGCGTGTGTAAGTGTGTGTAATTTTTTTACCTCGATGAAGTTTGCTTAAATTATGCCCCTTGAGTGAAAAGTTGCAGCGTGCTATTGGTCAATTGTTTGATATTGACTTATATAGAGAAAACATTAAACATCGTTTTGTGTGAATCGTTTTCATAATTTGTATAAAGCATCGTCCATAGTTCCTCTACAAAACATGTTTGTTCAAATCATAGCCCTGATGACCTCGTTCCAGGGGTCACATGTTTAATACGGACCATGCAAAATATAATTTAAAATCTCAGCAACATAAAAGCACAGAGCCTTAATATTAAGTTCATAACATCAGATTGTGATCCTCTACACGGATTGTTAAACTTATGTCCCTGTGGTCAAATATGGCCAGGTTTCACATTTTTTATTATAGATTGTATAAGCAAAATAGTTTCAATATTTTATTCACTACTAAAGAGGGATGCTAATAGATATAAAAATTGGTACGTAACATCAGATTGTTGTCCTCAACTTAGTTTGTTGAGATAACGCCTACGGGGTCAAAATGGGCCATACGCTGGTTGTGATGTAAAATGAATTATAATTTAGAATAACATAGGAAGATATGATCAATGTATGCCCCTCTAGTAAGTACTAGCCACACATCAGAGGCCCTGAGTATATTTCCTTTCAGCTACAGTTTCTCATGTGTGCTTTTAATGATTAAACGTGTCATATTTTTATCATGGTTGTGGTGCTTTTGATAATATGTAACACTCATTAGTAATAAAGGTTGTTATTCTTATAAGAGTTATCTCCGTACGCTTTGTCACAGATGTGTTCGCGGACATGACAAACACCATAGAACCAGTCTGTATGTAACGTGTATGAGACTATTAGGTTAAAACATAGATTGTTAAATACCCCGAAATATTCAATAATAATTTCTACTTATATCGCATTAATTTATATAAGACGAAATGTTTAAGATAATTTCATCAACCGATACCTCAACACCTTTCTGTTGCAGGAGTATATTAAATTAAAACAATATATTTCATTTGCTTTAAATTAAATATATATAGTTCGTGGCAGAATGAAAGCGCTAATTTAGCCTGTTAAATCTATTAAAAAAATGCCTTTTGTCACGTGGAATAATGCTGGATTCATAATAAAAACTTAAAGTTTAAAGATATTCAAAACTCTTTCAAAACGGTTTGTCAGAGTTATTAAGTTTAATTTTGGTAAAGACTAGTCGCTCAACGCTTAGTTTCTAACAACACAAAATTAATCGTTGAAGTTAAAACATATTCAGTGTACATACTTCGTATATTTTTATAGCATTACATATTTATAACTTTAAGTGTTATTTCATATTTGTAAACAACAGTAATGTTTAATTAATCAATGTATAATTTTTTTGGCATGGTCTGCTCACATGATTTGTATTGTACTACAGAAAACGGTTTATTTCATTTGAAATCGGACTAGGATGCGTCCTGGTTGAGAGGAGACGGATTAAACTAGGCTTTTTTCTGTGCAGAACATACATTTTGCAAGCAATTCGACATTCGCGAAGCTAGCCTATTTAGTAAGATAAGTTAAAGTATGCATCCCATTTAGCATATTTAACCTTTTTAGCGTCAGTTTCAGCCTAATTAGCCTTTTTTACAAGTTCAGTTCATAGGTTGGAAAATACATCATACTTAGCCTATTTTTCATATTTAGCCGCCTTCACAGACTATTAAGCCTATTAAGCGAGTTTGGTGCAAAGGCTGAAAATTATTTCCTTTAAAGCATATTCGACGTTTGTTTCCGCCCATTTACGCAATTAAACAAGTTGAGTACATATATTGGAACATACATCCTATTTACCCTGTTAAGCAGCCTTTCCGGCGTATTTAGTCTATTAAAAAAAGTTTATTAAAAAGGTTAAAACATACAAACTATTTGGGTTATTTAGCTTTTTAGCAATCGAATTCAATATGTTGAAACACACATCATATTATTCAGTGTTAGCCTATTTAGCAGCCACTTTTGCCTTTGTCGCAAGTTTATTATTTAATAAAACATACATCATATTCAGCCTTTTAGCAAATTAAGCAGTCTATTCAACTTATTGTGCCTTTTTCGCAAGTTTATTAATCCATGTATGTTAGAACATACATCATATTAATCTTGTCTAGGATATATAGTATCGTGTTCACCCTATTTAGCATTTTAGCAATTTTTTTAATAGGATAAAATACACAGCCTATTTAGTTTGCTATTTACAAGCCATTTGCGTTATTTCCAAATCCAGTTTGTATCCGCATTGAACGGCCCCTTTGAACAAACGAGATTGATCTCCCGGTAGCGACCTCGTGCGCGCTGATCTCGCGTGTCGGCCTGTGCCTTTGTTTTGACCCGGCGTTTTAATGAGGATCGCCGTCGAGAGGAAGTAAATACAGTCTATTTAGCGTATTATGCGATATATCCACTTCGAATTGTTATGCACCTTAAAGGGCCCTTTCGGACAAACAAGAGAAATTGATTTGAGGCGACCTAGAACACGCTGACCTCCCATCGGTTGCCTGTCTGCCTGATCTAGTTTTGTCCCGTTTTTTATAAGAATATGCGTAAGGACGAGGTACATAAGCCTTTTAGAGTATAATGTGCTATATCTCGAACGTGTATGTATGCACATTTAAGGGCCCCTTTCGGACAAACAAGGGTTATCCCCCGGATGCGACCCAGTGCACGCTGACCTCCCGTCAGCTGCCTGTTGGGCTGACATAGTTTCGGCCAGAACTTTTAATTAGGGTCGGATTCACATACAGTCTATTACGCGTATTATGCGTTATTTTTCAGTGAGCGGGTATGCCCCTTAAAGGGCCCCTTTCGGACAATGAAGAGTTATCCCCCTGAAGCGACCTAGTGCACGCTGACCTCCCGTCGACTGCCTGTCGGACTGTAATAGTAACGACCGGGACTTTAAATAAGGGTCGGAGTAAGATGCAGTCTAATAAGACTATTACTAGTATGCGTCATTTTTCAGTTAGCGAGTATACACCTTTAAGGGCCCCTGTCGGACAAACAAGCGACCTAGTGCACGCTGACCTCCCGTCAACTGCCTGTCGGGCTGACATAGTTTCGGCTCGGACTTTTAATTGGGGTCGGAGTCTCAAACAGCCTATTTCAGTCATTTTCCAGTGAGCGGGCATGCCCCTTTTAAGACCCCTTTCGGACAAAAAAGATAAACCCCACCGGATGCGACCGACTATTACTACTACTACTTCTACTACTACTACTACTACTACTACTACTACTACTACTACTACTACTACTACTACTACTACTACTACTTCTACTACTACTACTACTACTACTACTACTACTACTACTACTACTACTACTACTACTACTACTACTACTACTACTACTACTACTACTACTACTACTACTACTACTACTACTACTACTACTACTACTATTACTACTACTACTACTAATAATAATAATAATCATCATCATCATCAATGCAAAATAAAATACCAAAATGAACTCTCTATATTTGCCTGCGAACTAGCTATAATTAAAGACGCCGCAACGTGGCTAAACGCACTTGAAACGCACGAACGAACAAACTACGCGATTTTATCTCATTCCCTAAGCGCATTGCACTAAACGCAGGTTCATCGAACACGCGCCCGGACTTGGTATGTGCAGTCTTAAAGGGTATTACGAAATTAGAAATTAACCAGAAATATCTTTAAAAAGAGATTGTGGTTGGAGTTTGTGAATGGTAAAGAGTTTAATGAATGAGATCAAGGATAGCGAATGTCTTTTTCTGTGCAGTTCTTAGCTGCATCACACGCCGTACGGGATGTTACGCGGAGTTTTCGCGGCTTATTTTACATTATAACATATTGCTGGTCATAAACGTATAGATACATAACAGAAAACCAAAAGAAGAATGGAAGTGAAATTCAAACATATGAGTCAACCGGCCACACGCGAAGTATCCGTACATATTTTTAATATTTCTACGCGCGTTCTTCGAACAAACCTGTTTTAGTGGTTTGTCTGGCAATGCTATTTGATTCGATTATTAACAGTATCGAGAATCATCGCGCTCTTGCTTAATACATTAGTCAATATGGTGGAATAATTCTTGTTAAATTAACCAAAAATAATATTTATCATGTTATTGTTCAAAACACATTTAGAATCTATTATTGAAATACCATAATTATATCGCTGAATATCTTCATTTAACATATTTCTGGTCTAAAGAAAATTCCAGTTCACCTAGTTCACGCGATAGCGTCTATATTATATAACGATTATTTTATTGGCCGCGAACTCAGGTCAGCACATAAGGTAGTCGTGAAGACGCAGCGATGACCTGTAAATAAACTCTGACATTCACACACACTGGCCGCGAACTGACCCTGATACCTCGCGGGTTGAAATGCAATGCATTAAAGTGAGGCCACGCTTCCACTGCTCTTTATACTTTTACATGTTAACATGTTGACAGGAATATGGAAGTCAGTACTAAATATGAGAACATAGCCTTTAAGTACAAACGCTCTTGCGCTGGCAATCTTCTGAAAATAAAAGGTGCACGTACAAACTGTATCGATGTTAAGTGTAAAACTGTTCAATCTATTTAGCCTTTTGATTAGAGATACAATTGTTTCATGCAGAAAAACAGTGTTACAAAGACGCGTTCATGTTTCCAATGTTCTGGTGGTATACTCAAATCACCCAATGGAATAAATGAAGTGTATTCATTCGTGTCTAGCCGCGAGAAATTGTATTTGAATTGTATTGGACACTTACACAGGTCAGGTAAGGTCAAACGTGACGTTAAACAGCTATGCCGAAAAACATCTCTCTCAAATTAGTATGGATACCAGTCACGTAGGCATTTCAGGAACTGAGCATGCCGATCAACTTGCCAAGATAGGATCCCATGAGGGCCTACCCTACGGGTTAAAACCCAGTGCACGCAAACTTATCGCTATCTTTAGCCTACAAGAAATATCTTTAAAAAAGATATACGGCGTTGATTGTGGTCGGTGTTGATGAACGATCAAAAGTTGTATCTATGAGATCAAAAATGCCTTTTTTCTGCGCAGTTTTTAGCTGCATTACACGCAAATCAATTACGGGGTGTTGCGCCAGATATCGTGACTTATTTCGCTTCATTAGATATTATTGATCAGATATCTATATTTACAGAATAGAAAAACACAAGAAAAAAAATTAAATGAAAGCATATAGGTCAGCCGGCAACATATCAGTCGGACATATTTGAAATATTTATACGCGCGTTCTTCGAACAGACCAGTTTTTGTGGTTTTTCGGACATTGTTATTTTAATTCCATTATAAAAATAGTATCGTGAATCATCGCGCTCATGCTTAATACATTGGTCTATATGGTTGAATATTTATAATTAAATTAATCAAAACTGGTACTTATCATGCAGTTGTTGGAAACATATGGAGAATCTATGATTGACATACCAAAATCATATCGTCGAATATCTTCATTTAATATCTTTCTTAACATTTTACCCGATAGCGTTTATATAACGATTTCTGTAACTTACCACGAACTGACCTTGATACCTTGTGGGTTGGAATGTCATGCATTAAAGTGAGGTAACGATTTAACTGCTGGAACGACGGCTTGTTTAAAGCTTTATACATTTACGTGCTTAACGGTCAATGTCGAAAACAATTTTAAATATTTTCGTCAAAGCATATATCAGGTTTTTGAACAAAAATACTTATTTGATATAAAATGTATGAGTAGATAGAATGCAATATATCGTAGTAATTACAAAATATTAGAAAACAGCCTTTACGTACAAACGCTCTGTCGCTGACAATCTTCTAAATATAAAGGGGCATGCACAAACTGTATTGATGGCGAGAGTTGAGTGTGAAACTGCTCTTTCTCTTTAGCCTTAGTATAAGAGATACAATTGTTCCATGCTGAAAACGCAGTTAACATCGTTGCTAAACGAACTGCATTATCCCTTTTCATACCATATACTTTCCAAAAATAGAAAGTCGATTGAATGTAGATAGCACGTTTTCAATTTCGAAAAGTTTCAAGCCTACCGGCGGAATATTTTATATTCCAATTGAATGGACGCTTACAAAGGTCAGAAGCCAGGTGAAAAGCTGGCGTATATAGCTACGCCGAAAAAGCGTACGATGAACAGGACTGTCACTGTTCATTATACAGCGCTGATCATAATTTACCATTAAAGGTGCCTTTTCACAGATTTTGGCATTTTTTAACTTATTCATTAAATGCTTTATAACGATAAATGTAAACATTGGATCGTAAAAGCTCCAGTAAAAAATCTAAGAATAAAATTAAAAAAAGGAAAAGAACATTGCCCGAACCAGGTTTCGAACCAGTGACCCCTGGAGTCCTGCCAGAGTCCTGAAGTAAAAACACTTTAGCCTACTGAGCTATTCCGCCGAGTACACTTACTTAACGTATTTAATACTTTATATAAGCAATCTTCGTAGTTTCACAAAATGTAACGACAAAAACAGAACTCTCCAAATTATTCAATCGTTTCGCGTTGCAACGCTTTATAATTTTTAGGTTTTAAAATCGTCAAAAGATGCATATAATGGCTATATTAGACCATGATAAATGTTCAGTACTGTTTCCTCACAAATATCATAACTAAAACGAAACTTTGCGAATCTGAAACAACTTTTTTCAATTTTGTCAATTTACCAAAGCGTGAAAAGATCCCTTTAATTACTAACCCTAGCCATAAGATCCATATATATATAGCCCAATTAAACGGGAGGATAGAGCCTATACGCGCATGCGTTTAAGGGTGACTAGATTGCACGGTGATAACTACAAAACTGTTCTCTTCCCTAAACGCAACATCCCAAACACGTTTGAACTCCTATTTTTTATATGCTCGGAACATTCCGTACAGCGACTAGAATTAAGTGCAGGGGTAATAGCAGCGTACTCAAATGCAACTGCCATTCATCGCAACACACTGTTAATGCCGCCAAGCGGGATCGGCCCTATTGTAAGGCAACATGTTTTCAAATTCCTGAGAGACACAGGGTACCTCGATACAATATAAGTGCACAAGATACATCGTGTAATTAACTAATAACGAGCATCCACTGCGAATGCTTTATTAATTAAATCAATAATCCTACAGTACATATTCGTACTTCGCATTAACGTGAAGGGACAGCGACGTGGGGATTAGTAACAATGAATACAGACCACGCTACTGTAAATTTCTGGTCTTCTATACGGCTCCTCATATATCCGAACTTATGTTTATAAAATTATATACTTACAAATAATCATTTACTATGTCACCACTATCTTGCAAAAGAAACACCCATATATACAGTTATAGACTATTTTAAAGCCTTCAGCGTTTTATAATTACTTCCCCTACAAATGAAAATATAAGCAAACTCACACCAACAATCAAAATCTAAATATTTCTTTCTCGGAACTTTTTTTCTTGTGGATTTCAATTTAAAACTATAAGTATATTCGCATTTAATAATTAAATAAGCGATCTAAAAAGCCATTTAAAAAATCTCGCGTTTCCTTGAATAAATTACCTCCCCCTAAGCTTATTGGAATATTAAAAATTATGCATGTGGATAAACGTGTTCCCCGCTCACGCAGAATTTTTAACCACTATGGATGAGCTCAACTCCCTCTTTCAAAACCATTAATCAATCGGGTAAACAAGGCCAGGGTTCGGCGAGACCCCTCTTTTACGCTGTACTCAGCAGCCGTCTACGTACGCAGGGGCGGTCACACAGAAAACTTACTTCCACGTATTGACGGAAGCCACAATAACAGCGCACGTGGGTAACTCGCATATACCCACAGTGTAACCCCTTTAGGTGTAAATATTTAAGCGTTCAAATATGACCATATATTTTCCATATGTACACATTAAAATATGTTGGGTGGAGCGTTTCGGCTGGGATAGTGTGGCGTGTCAGACAAAGACCCCGCCCGCGCGCTACGGCTCTGTCGACATGATCTACCCAATATCACAAAAAAGACAAAAAAAGGGAAAAATAATGGTATTTGTTTTAAATCTTTGTCTTGTAGCTTTAGAATTAATTGTTTGCATGCTATTTTCTGCTAACCATTGTATTTGCTATTCCTAATGAACCTATGTGGCCGGATCGTGTTAAATGGTCGTTAAGCATCTTCACGCACTTCCCCGGCTGAATACAATTATACATAGGACTGCTGCCTTTCTCACCATAAAATAGTATTCACAGCAACATGAACGTGCGCGCTCTCTATAATTACAAATTAATATAACCACACGTCTCCGCTGGAAAGAGAGAATGAACCTCGAACATTGTCTCCCTTAAGAAGAAAGAATATATCCAGAAATTGCCACCCTTATACCCCCAATGAAATAGTCATCTCGGTCCAATCACACACACTCAGCCCATTTCTACTATCGTCAAATACATGATCTTTAAAAACTAGTCAGGCCCTAACAACACCACACTACACCGGACAATACACATAATCGCAACAGAGAGAGAGCCTATGTGATTATATAATAAGACACAAGGCAGCAAAGTAACGTTTGTGCCAATCTAACATCACGTACTAATCTATCCTCCGCGATGGGCGTTAAACAGGGATGCAGTGTATCGGTGCTGAACACCAGGCACTTAAAATAACCAGGGACGCCTCTGTAATCGGGGCGTATTCTGTTTCCCGCTCGAACCCCCATTAACACTTCTCTTGGGGCGGAAAGTACAAAAAACCACAAATAAGTATAAGAAATCATCAACAATGCCAATAACATTAATGTTTCTCATGAGATAACACGAATACTGCATACCACTACTACTACTACTACCTATCATTTTCAAATCAGTAAATAATAATATACATATACAGCAAAAACAGTCCAGTTTGGTGACCGGCCTGGATGTTTCGGAGGCGGGTGGGAATGGGCGATGACGACTCCGGTTTGGGTTCTATGAGACTCCTTAGTCGACAATGGACTGATCTGTTGTCGTGTGCAGCGAGAGGGTGGATGAGGGTGCGTTTGTCTCGAGAAGCTTCGGCGGCTGGTGGCTCGGGGCGGGGCCGTCTGCGCGTGCGGGCGGGGGTCTGGCCCGCGCGGCTTGGGTGTGCTTGTGCGGGGGCGGCGTACTCTGCACTCTGGGAACTGAGACGAGAAGCTACTGCCTTCTACGACTGACAGACGGACGCGAGCAACTTGACTAACCCTTTCACTTCCGCTCCAGACAAATACACAACAACCACATACTATATACTATACAAAACCCTCAGATCACCACAACAAGACACAGGGCAAATTAATGTAACATTCGACAATCTGAGAATTAAGACTCAGCGCAACTGCAGTTTACAACTAACGGACGCGAGCAATTTGACCAACCCTTCCATTTCCGACCAGCCAAATACACATCACCCACATACAATACGCTCAACATAATCCACATGAGATCATCATCACACGCTCCAGGGCACATTAAGGTCTCATTGGCAAGCGTGCACTGAACTATTTTAAAACACAATTGTTTGGCGAATACCCGGGTAGCCAGGGTAAATTTGTCCTACTTTAGCTCAAAATTAAATATTTTTACCTGAAAGGTCACAGGGGCATGTCGAGCTGCAAAGACCTCGTGGAGAGGCAAGTAGGACCTGTAAATAAACTCTGATATTGTTTATTGATATATCTTTGGCGTGCAGCATGGCAAATATCACGTATAATCCTGGCTGTTCCCTGTTTAAAAACACGCACAGTTTCGTTTTCAAATCCACGGTGTTAATTTAATTTTTTGTTGAGTTACAAATGATGTGTTTTATAGGCTTTGCAACATAGTGCTGTATGCATAATAAGATTATAAATTTTATGACAGAAGTAAATTCTACATTTAAAAATAGTTTTTGTTTACGCCCCGCCTACTAGTTGACCTTCCTAACTGACTCCGCCTTTTCATCTCAATTCACCCCTGACATCGATTGCGCATGCGTAGAAGTTAGTTTTATTTTATCCAAATTCACCTCTTAAAATTCTGCGCATGCTTACAGATAAATCCTTTAAGGGATTAATTCCCCATTCAACCCTAACAACCGCTGGAAAAGGATTAAAACAGATGAATTCAGATGAAACGCGGTGAAAACGGTTTAGTAATCCCTAAAAATCGGCTGAATGAGGGTTATTTGTAAGGAATTCTTAAGACATTTATCCCGTAACAAAATCCCTTTCCACAATGTACATGGATATACCGTTCAACAAAGAAGTACCCAACACGATGCATTTAACGCGTCAGGAACGTCCTGCATTTTTTTGCACTATCCTCTAACAGAATTAGATCTTCTAAACCTGTGAGCAATTATTACCTTGCAGCAAGCAAATAATACTTATTTTACATTTCCCATTTGCGTGCCTCTTTCACAAAAAGATCAGATTATATACAAACCATGAAACAGACTTTATATAGATTAAATTGGAATCGTTACGCCATTTGAACCGAACACATGTGAGATATTGGGTGCAAAATATGAAATACAAAGTGGAAGTTTGAACTAAAAAGACGTGTTATGTTAAACGACAAATCGAAAAAAACGATTTGCATCTGTTCATTAATAAGTATTACGGAATATTTGATCTGGTTGGAAAAACAGCATGTAGATATAAATAAACTGATGGATATAAAGAGGAAAACTCAAATTCAGTGAAGGTAGAATTAAGTTTTGTGTAAAATTCATAAAAACCTCTATAATCACACGAGGTCTGTACATTTACACTATAGTAGTGCTTTTGGTCAAATATTGCTCCTTGTGTTATCAATATGTTTTGCCCTGGTGTCATGGATTGCGTCCAGTTGGTATATAATGTTCGGCCAGTCTTTTTATGTAGTCGATGTTTGTCAGGTGTAAATCTAGCCATTTGTGTCTGCTCATTGCTAATTCGGATGAAGAGAACCAGAGTCAAATACCTTGGCGGAATTTTATCCAAAACCTAACCAAAACATGCACCTGTCCAGATGTCTATTGTTTTAAAACAACTGCTTAGCAAAAAATATATTCCTTAAAAAAGTAAAGATACTACTTTTTCAGATATATACATTTGGCTAATGAAGATTTAATGTCTTGGCAGATCTTATACAGTTTATTTGTTTTATTTATGTTTTCGGAAGTTAATGTTGGGCTTTTGTCAGGACCATGAGGCTGTGCCTGCATTTTTTAGTTGTTCACAGTTTTACCAGTTGTTAACATGTATAGTATATACAGGGTATTTTTGTTGATAGCCCTAGCGATTCACAACACCATGGTCACTTGAGATGCAACATTTTTGTGCGAATTTACTTTAAATTTGTCTGATTTTAACTTGACATATGTGATTAACTTTTTCAAAAGGTCAAAAGTAGATTGCTAAGGATATTATTTATTCATGTTTGTTTTATTTCAAGTTAAATATCGTGTCTACGTCAATGGATGAACAACTGGGCATCATATTTCAACGTCAAACTAGACCAGGGTAATGCAGGAAGTTATTGTCCATTGCTGTTTTCACTAAATAGTTATATTTTTGGTAAGCGCATACAACCCGTCAGTTGGTGTGTTTTTTTCATATTGAATGACAGGCTAGCGTACACTTACTATGAACAGTAGAGATTCTGACATAGAACTGAACAGGTCATTTTGTTGTTTAAGTCGTAATAGGGCATCCGCCCATTATGAATTCCTTGGAAATGTTATTAGTAACTAGAAATTAGAAGTATTGTGTTGCCTCAAAATGTTATGATCAAAACTAAATAAAGAATAAAGTACTATTCTACGAGTTATTGTGTTTGCATTATTTTGCGACATATTTATGTTTTAATGCACGATAACTATGGATCGAACCAGATGTAAACCAATTATTACAAGATCACCGACCACGACAAAGGAAAAACATGTCAGTTATTCAGCTCAGTCATGGCAATTATTATTTATACAATTTTGTGGGGTGGATTTTATCACTTTAACAGGAAGTATAAGACGTCATGACAAATTGTTTGTAAGCTTCTTTTTGAAGAATTTTTCGTTGGAATGTTGTATGAGAATATATAATTATGTACGGACAATACTTTCAGTATACAAATTAATATAATTTTACATTGTTGGTATTTTTGTCTATTTTCAACGTACCTGGAATTAAGAACATTTAAGAATGTAACAGATTTTAAGACATTAAAAATATAAAGAAATTAGGAACGTAAACAATGGAATATTTAAAATAGTTAAGTTTATTATCATATTTAAGAAAATATAAGAAGTTTTTTTATTTATTAAATATAGAAAGAGGAATAATGCAAGTACATAAGAATATTGGAAATGTGTGAATACAGTTTAACAAATTATATAATACAGAAAATATGATATTAAAATTAAGTAATAATTTTCGAAGAATTTTAAATTATAAGAATAAAATAACTTTGAAATGTAGACATTGATAGGACAGTTATTTACAAGCGTATATATGGCACAGTCAAAACAAGTAATGTATACATGTACGTATGTTGCGTATTTGTATAAGATAACAGTAAATTTGTATATTTATTGAGGTCTTGTGCAATTTGATTTAATGTGTTGCTATCGCGTCTAGCGCAGTTAAATCTTACGGCATAACGTTTCTGTTATAATTGTACCTTATAGTAATGGATGCACGAGTCTGTTAGTAATCGACTCCCCGTTACATATAGAATTAATTCTGTCATCAAGCATGTTAAGCTTAACAAAAAAGATCCTCTCATTTGCTTGTGCGCATGGTGGAAGAATGCTATTGCATTACATTTATAAGATTAGTGTGTTAAGAGAACAAGACCTTCGCTTGAGATATGCCGATAGGATGGCATGCACGTTATGACATGATTTTATAAATGTATAAAAATGTGTCTTTCCCTTTGTAGTAATAGTACCTTGTTAAATGTGTTTTTAGTCAATAAACATAAATACGTGCGAACAAAAGACCTAATAGTCGACATGGCAATTATAATATGCCTAAGGCGGTACACAGGTAACATTAAGTCCAGGAATGTAAACCATAAATGTAAGCCGATCAATTAATTCGCCTGTCAGGTTGCCTGGAGAAGACGCATGATATTTTGATTCATAAATATACACACATACATGGCCTGTCAGATGTCAAACTATCATGTTTTTGTTTGAAGTAATGTTTGAAGTAATGTTTAAGGTATTTACTGATATTTTTTTATGTAAAGGATATTTTTAAAGGGTGTCTGAGTAGGTTGTCATAACGATATTTAAGAATAACTGAAGGGGGTATTTGTAAATGTTTGCCAACATTATGAATAACTAGTTTTTAAACGACTCTTCGATGCGATGTTTCAACAAAATCCAGCATTGATCGACGTTTCAACACCAGAATTTCCACAACGAATTGAAGACCATACTACGTGAATAGCTCTCAAAGCATAATACATTAGCCTTGTTGCTGAAAATGAAATCATTGCCCGAGAATCTTTAAAACATGACAAACACAAAATCAAAAATATGTTTAGGATTCGTTCGATGCTCTTAAACAAAAATTACCGTTATAAATCCGTCAGAATTGTTGTTGCGAACATCCAGAGAGTCTAGTTTAAGCTTTTTTGTTTCGTCATAAATTACGCCACACGAAATACGTCATAAATAACTTAAACGATTTGATAAAAATAAAAGTACGGAAAGCTGGTTTGTTTTAGTGAAGGAACAAAAGATGCTCATATGTAGTATGAACGATAACGTACGACTGAGCTAGGCCGGACTCTGGAATAAGAACTTAATAACGACAGACAGACGAAAGGTCTTCAGGCCGTTATATCGGCAGCGGGGCGGTTTTAAATGATTGGTACGGAATACCGTTATTATCATCGTGGTTAAACACTAAAATCCAGAGGGCGAAAATGCGATAGTGCGATAGTACGATGGCGACAATGTGATACTACGATGGCGACCATGCGATAGTACGATTGCGACAATGCGATAGTATGCGACAGTACGATGGCGACAATGCGACAACGCGATAGTACCATGGCGATGTCGCCCTCGTGCTATCGCACTGTCGCCATCGTATTGTCGCCATCGTACATCGTACTATCGCATTGTCGCCATCGTACTATCGCGTTGTCGCATTGTCGCCATCGTACTATCGTATTGTCGCCATCGTACTATCGCATTGTCGCCATCGTACAATCGCACTATCGCATTGTCTCCCTCTGGATTTTAATATGTTATCACGATGGCACTAACGGTATTCCGTAGTTTGGCGCAGCTCTGTCGTATGTTTGTGTCTAATTACCGATTATTGTGAAACCTGTTTCATGCGTCGTCGCTAAATTGAGAGTAAACAGAAACAGTATTTCATGAGGATCTGGCACGAGTTGTCAAATCATACCATATTTTATTAAACCTGTTCAGGAATTTTGTAAGTAAGCGAGCCTTTGGCGATCTTACTTACGAATTTCCTGGACGAGTTTAATAAAATATGGTATGATATGACAACGAGTGTCAGATCTTTTTTATCACATGCGTTTGAATGAGCAAATTAAATAAATATTTACGCAAACATAATGATAAATCCCGAATGCTGGTTACATTTCGTGACGTCATTTGACGTTGCAACGTCATTTCAGCAAAATAACAAAATGTGATCGGTCAATAAACGCAAACTAAGCCAATGAAAACGCTTAAAATGTTGTATTACACATGTGTAATATAAAAAATATGTAATGGTTGTATTACATGGGAAACAGGGTATAGCATGTGATAAATGTTAATATGGCATAATTAAGCGAGCGCTGTTCAAAATGAACAACTTGAACAAGTGGGTAAACACACTATTAAACGACATTAACAATACCTCATTAATACGCACGCAAATGAATTATGTTTATGCTTGTTTATGTGTTATCATTTACATATAAAATGACCGGTGTAATGTAGGAAAGTGCACAGATCACCTCTGAACCTTCGCGCGTTAAGCGACTTACCAGTCAGCCCGAAAAAGTTATACGCCTTTTACGGACCTAAGCGCAACGTCTTTAGCCCATTTTACGTTTTACTTCAATGGTTAAGGCCCTTTTCCTCTGTAGTCATTCTTATATATTATTTGTTACGCATAAAATAACCGGAAATTAAGTAGTTCTAGTTGTTTAGTATTGAATTGTTTTAATATATGTAAACCGCTGCTCAGACCATACTCTTTGTTCGTAGATCAGGAACGTAAATACATTTCGTGATCAGTTAAAAACATTGGCAAACAGAGAACCATATTTTACAGTTTTAACCTCATTGCGGTGGTACACAAATTCGCATAGTTCAGTACAAGTACTAAGAAGATTTTAACTGGTGTTAAATAAATTGCATTTGTAAATATAACCTCTCAACACATATTTTTGTAGATCTAGAATCTAAGCGCGATGATAAATCGAGTCCAGTTTATTATTTGCCCTTCACTATTTAAGTGTTTGTCATGGGAATCTTAGCTTGTTGAACACCAGCTTGACGACGGTACTCTTATAAGTAGCATAACGTTTTAATAAATGGAAAGCAACCACTTGCCAACAATATCACAACGCAATTAAACTGATGTTTTAAACTGCTTAACCGCATATGGAAGATCAACTAGAAATATTGAGAATTTAAACTGGTTCCATGATTACCGATAAGATGCATGTAGTAAGATGCAAACAACAACAACAGTACATTTAAATATTATATGATTTATTAAAAATTAAAAGAGAAAAAGAAATAAGAAACAAACCAGCGGAAACAGTAATTAATAGAAAAGATCTTGCATATTTTTAAACACGAATTCGAATTAGTAGTATGACAAAATACAGAAACTATAATAAAAAAAACATATGAAACACATGCAACTTAATATTATGTATTTAAAAAAAATTACCACCACTAAAACGAGTAGCTACACAAATCATCATATTGAACATGATTATTTACAAAACGCAACAATACACTTGAAAAGATACCAAAGAGTCATTTGAATGTTTAGTGTTTATTTGCTAAAAATGCATTTTGGTTGCTTTTGCTGATATATAAAGTATTTGTTATTTCGTGGATCATGAATAAATAGGTTAAAAAACTCGAAATGCATTGTCAGTTATTGAAAAACAACCCGTGGTGTCAATTCAAACAAATTAAAGGGGCCTTTTCACAGATTTTGGCATTTTTTAACTTATTCATTAAATGCTTTATATTGATAAATGTAAACATTTGATCGTAAAAGCTCCAGTAAAAAATCAAGAATAAAATTAAAAAAAGGAAAAGAACATTGCCCGGAGCAGGTTTCGAACCAGTGACCCTTGGAGTCCTGCCAGAGTCCTGAAGTAAAAACTCTTTAGCCTACTGAGCTATTCCGCCGAGTACAATACTTTACGTATTTTATACCTTATATAAGCAATCTTCGTAGTTTCACAAAATTTAACGACAAAAACAGAACTCTCCAAATTATTCAATCGTTTCGCGTTGCAACGCTTTATAATTTTTAGGTTTTAAAATCGTCAAAAGATGCATATAATGGCTATATTAGACCATGGTAAATGTTCAGTATTACTGTTTCCTCACAAATATCATAACTAAAACGAAAATTTGCGAATCTGAAACAACTTTTTTCAATTTTGTCAATTTACCAAAGCGTGAAAAGATCCCTTTAACCGTGTGGACTATGTTTTTTTTTATATCTGAATATGATCAGTATATAATATATACAAATTCTGTTAGTATTTCAACATAAATTGAATGTTCATATTTTCATAAGATAAAATAATAAACGAATACAAAACACATATTAAACAAAAACATAAAAATACACAACAAATATAGCAATTACGAAAACCTTCATTTGACATTCAAAACAAATGATAACATACCATAGATCAGTATTAAAACTTATACACAATATTGGTGTCAGATTCCATATAGGGTATACGAAACGAAATTTACATATATACACTTTTAATATGATTCGGTGGAATCGAAATTCACAAGAAATCTAAAAAAAGCTTATTAATTAGTGCTTTTTCCTGGCCTTTTTTCGTACTGTATATCACTACCCTGCAGTACCTGAATTCTCGTCCGGAACTATTCCCGGAATCTGAAACAACATTCAACTTAAGGTACTCGACATGAAACAATCTTCTAGCATTCTTTGTACAATACTTCCACATAGTATAGATAGTTAACCCGATTATAATAACTAAATAAACAAATATATGAGCCGCGCTCTGATAAAAGGGGATTTAATGTATGTGCGTAAATTGTCGTCCCAAATTAATATGTGCAGTACGCACAGGCTAATCAGGGACAACACTTTACGCCTAATCTTTATTTTTTCTAACAAGAGACTTTCTTGAAACAAAAAATATCATAAAAGCGGAAAGTGTCGTCCCTGATAAGCCTATCCGAGACGACACTGTACGCACATGCATAAAAACCTTTTTTCACAAGGCACGGCCTATATGTAGTCGATGTTTTTTTTTACTTATACCTTAACGGCATCCTGCCTGAATGACAGCCATGGATCGCCATGTTCTATACCCTGGGGCCTCTGGTTCGTCTGAAAATGTCAAATGAGTCGAATTACATCTTACCATATCTTAATAAATCTAACAGTGTGTTTGATAGTGTAATTGAACAGCAACGCGACCCAATAATTCATTTGTTCATACAGACATCGTATACTTATAAAGCACTATTTTGTTAAAAAAATAGTTCACATTTATGCTGGGACAACAGAATGAACAAATTATTTCAATCTCCCAATTACCAATAAAATTCACGACCCTTAGTTATTTTTAAATATCCTGAAGTTTTTTTACGATATCTAGAAAACAAGTCCTTATTTTATTTAATATTTGTCCACAATCAAAAGTAAATACGTGTACAAAATAAAATACAAACACCCTTACTTCCATGACGAACTTCTTTGGATGGCGATCTCAAAAATACCTTCCCACATTGTCAATCAAATCTAAATGTTGAGCAAATAGTTATGAAGCATTTGGCATCATTATGAAC
The DNA here is from genome assembly GCF_020536995.1 of Dreissena polymorpha. Lineage (NCBI taxonomy): Eukaryota > Metazoa > Mollusca > Bivalvia > Myida > Dreissenidae > Dreissena > Dreissena polymorpha. The sequence goes on along the minus strand of NC_068365.1, from coordinate 5,398,661 downwards.
TTTATCATTTCTACAGCAGTAACTAAGAATAAACACTTTTCTGCATGCATCGTTAACGTATTCAAATATAAAATAATGTACGTCGGTTAGGCATACCTATTTTCACTGTATGTTGACATATACGAACACTTTTAGGGATAAATGGAAACGACTCAATCTATTTGAACTAAAGAGACATTTGTCGCTAAATTTTCTTTTGGGTTGGATCAAAGTACATTCGACATCCAAATGCAACAAGTAAAAAGTTGGAGGGAAATCATGACTAATATGATGATAGGTGCTACCTAATATACGGGCAAAAGCTTTTAAGTTTTTTTTGATAACCATGTATTTTTAATATATATATGGACATGATTTTGTTCAAAATATTATAATTGTTGCAATAATTAAGTAATGCATCCAAAAAAATCAATCTTAAAACGAGTTACATGTTCCTAGCTTAAAGATCTAGCATCTTATATAAAAAAAATCTAGCCACAGGAATTTAAAGCTGGTTCGGTGGCTGTGGTATAGTGGGTGGGAGTGTCTGCTAACTGGCTTAGTCACAGGGAGGTATCTGTATTGATCCCTTAAGTGGGTGCATTCTTAAGATAACCCCAAAGATATACTATGGCGTACCATTTGGGTTGAAAGTCAAGAAGACCTACAAGATAACACGAGAAATGTACGTCGAAGTACAATTATTGTACGTCGACAAACACATATAAAATACACTTCGAAGTATATATTTGTACGTCAAAGTACAATTTGTACTTCGACATACATGTTTGTACTTCGACGTACACATTTTCTGAACAGTCAATCAAAAAACTTGTCTCTTGAGCGGCTTTTACTTCAGATTTATTCACAATAAATGTTTAAAATCTCTTTTTAAATTGAGGACAAAATGAATAAAAATATCAGAATGGCAAAAAAACACATAGAAGTGTCAAGTATTTAATGCATTGAAATAGATTAAATACAAATTTGAAGAAAATTCAATTGTTACCTTTTTAAAATTAAAATTATTCAGCTTATTGGGAGTATTTATTGATCATGCGGGGCGGAGTATCACGACCGTCCAGCGCATTACTGTGTAGGAAATTCCCAACGGTAACCAAACAGTTACCAAAAATTAACGGGATAAATAATGTATAATAACCTCCCCGTTGGTCGTATTTTGTGATAACCATAACTTGAATAAGTCAGAGGTTAATTCCGCCACGCCAGGTCAATAAATACGCACAATATCTATGAGTTAGCGGTCGATAGTCGCATAATTTGGTATAAATAATAATAATAATAATAATAATAATAATAATAATGTTTAAAGTCAAATATCTCTAAAAGCAACAGATGTAAGGTGTCTTCTGATTGGCTAACACTCAAGGGTCGGTGAAAATTGTACGTCGAAGTACATTTCTCGTTCTACTTAGTAAGACTCGTAGACTTTCGACGTCATGGTACGTCATATAGACACTAAGTACTGGTCCTACCCAGGAAATAGTTTGTTTCATCAAATGTCTCAATTCAACTTGACAGCTTGCTAAAGCAGTTGCATTTAGCATACATTACACTGATTTAACATAATCAAAATCATGTGATGTGTCAAATCAATTTTGATTGACACATTTGACAGGATTTTTTTTTAATCCAATAATTTTTAGACTGTCAAATAACACACAATACGTATTGAAAGCCATGCCTGGAGCTTTCGTCTGTATACCAATGACTTCATCAGAAGAATGATTTCTACTGTTGGGAAACGTTAACAACGCTAATTGTCTTCTTATTCATTATCAATGTATAATTATGTGTAACAGCATAACAACATACTAGTTTCGCAATTTAAATATTTAATAAATACAGGTAACTTGCAGGTTTCTTATTTTCTTTCGCAAACTATTGTTGAATAGTTTAAATTTTGTCGCCACTAAAAAACTAGCCATTTTGTAGCAATTCTTAAATCATAGTCTAAACTGCATACACTTAGCTCTATAGTTACAATTTGAATGCAAATATTAGAATGCATCATGTTATATCATCCATATTTTTTTTATTTAAACATTCAAATAACACATAACACAGTCTACACAGTACATATATAAAAAGGTATGTGGTATTGTGTGGAGATACAAAACACTTCACATCATGTATTTGCACATAAAATAATAGTTACAAAATAAGTAATACTCAAACACTGTCATCAACCTACAGTACAAGAATATTTACGTATATGAAATTACAAAGTGGTGTTATTTTATTACCTTTTACAAAATTAACAATGTTGGTTTTGTACTAGCCATAAAACATTTATCATGGATTAACAAGTAACAACCAATTTATTAATTAAACAATAGAAAGGAAATCATATTAATTGCATTATGCATTTACTAAACAAGCTATTTGCTACTGTTCAGAATTACACTATCTTACTAAAAATGATCACAACAGGAACTAAGTGCTTTTACATACTTGTGGTAAGTTTTGTATTACTAGTTTGACATTTATTTGGAGACACTTGTCGATATACACACAAAATTTGCATGGGAACTTTCATATTTTTTCAGCATAATTGCCTTCAAATTGTTTATTTTACAACCCTTTGACATTGTTTGCACATCTGATCTTATTATACCATAGCTGATTTTTGCTTATAGATAGACAGATACAGACTTTTCAAAGTTCTATACAAGTTCACACATGTTCCCTCCAAGTAAACCAACAGAACCAATAAAGATCACCACAGATAATAACTGTGTGTATAGCTTGGAAATTTGATAGTTCAGGAATCCCTCCTTTGTTGATTTCTGTAAACCAAAACTGTCAGTTTTGATGGATAGAATGGCTTGTGTGATGCCCAGCTCGTGCCTTGGCAGAACAGCTTCTATAAACGGAAGACCAACAAATATCTTAAAATTTTATCAAAAATGCAGACAATTTATAACTGTTTTTTGTTGATTTCGAATCTGAAAGATTTTTTACGTAAGATTGTGGTACGAAAATCCAACGGTATCGGATTTTGTGGTTTTAGGCCTAAACTTAGTAAAGTGATACGTAACCTTTCGGGATATCGGTAAAGTGCGAGCAGACGAGGAGTAAATACGTTTAAAATTAAAGCTAAAAGGCTAAAAAGTTAGGTCGGAATATCTTTAAATTTTGTGAATAAATGTGTTTCTGATGGATAACAACGACAACTTACCAGAATATTGCTCATGATCACACGTAAAACTTTTTTCTGAGAGCGAATGGAAAATGCGTCACGAATTCTGACAAATAAACAGTAGGGTGTCGTTATTGAAATACCGCGAGAATACTGGAAGAATAGAGATGCCAACTATAATGCTTAAAACAAATATTTTTTAACAAGCGTTTGTGATTTGTCAGGATAATAATAACAATAAGATATTAAAAAGATCTAAGCAAATAAATTCGACAGTAATCTGAGATTCGGCAATATATTTAAGACGGGTTATGTTCACGAAAATTGTGTTTGGTAAAGACTGTCACTATATGTAGTGAACCAGTCTTCGGCTTATACCCACTGAAGATGAGTATTCAGGGCAGATAATTGAGTAATGACTTAATTCTGGAACGGTTGCGAACAGAAACAAATAATGCGAGAATATTTAGTGCGATTCGCTACACAATTATGATGTCATTGATATAATTTTTCCTGAGGTATGTATTTAGCATATGTCAAAGTGTTTTTGATTTGTTCAAGGTCATTAATAGCATCGCGAAAATATATGTCGCGTGGCAATTTTTTTTAGACCCATCCCTATGTGGTATTCTTATGTAATTTTATGTCTAAATTTCCATATGTATGAACGGTCAACGCCCGCTTCGCGGGCTTTTGTCCGAATCAACCTATAATGCTATTAGGGATCTATCTACCGTTAATACCGTAATAATATATTTTTCGTTTCCGACAATTAAGATACGGAAAATATTAAATAATTACAGGTTTCCGAAATTTAAGAGACAATAATCGATTGTCCGAATTCTATAATTATATTGAAATAAAAGCAATTAATCAATGCCCAAACAGTTTATTGTGATCAACTCTTCCTTTTCTACTTTGAAATAAATACAACTTCACAGCTTTGCTACCTCTTGCCTGAAATGATACAGAACAAAAAAGTAAAAACATGTAACATACTGCTTACTTAATAGGACGATATCATTTCAAGTGTTGTTGGGTGAATCGATTGTTTTCTGCCGGTCTAAATGGTTATTTACCCGATTACGCAAATGTTAAGGGCAATTACCCTCAGGCATGCATCTGCTAGGTTTTATGACCTTAATCCGGTTGTAAAATCTATGACAGAAGTGTCACAAGATAAGCGAATACAGTGCAGAATTCTGGTAAAAAAGCTCTGTAAAATATCATGTCCGAAAACTTAAAATAATTACGGTAACACTACACAAACATTGAACTTGTATTTTAAAATTCATTTTAAGTTTTGAAATAAATCTACTGACTTTTGTGGCGACGATTCTGATGCGACGATATCAGTCTTGGTTCCAATCCGACAGCAGATAAGAAAATGTTGTTAGCCCCACTATGACTTTTGTGTATGATCGGACGAAAGGAATGTTTTCACTCGCAATTGCGCTACAAAGATTTTTGAAAATCATTGCATATTGAGTTCGCAGTCTCTTCAGTACAGTCTAAGAAGAAGTATAGATTTCGATCACGTTAAAGACCCTGACAATCATCATTTTGCAGCCGATTATCATTAAACTACTGGGCCTGCAGCTCTTACGCAGCAGTGTATACATGTATACTGAGAGCATATGTGCAAATGTTGTGAAAGTTCAAGCAGTTTATGATGGGCGTCTATGTGTTTAAAAACCACTTTCCTTCAGCACATGTATGAATAGAAAAAAATGAAAGTGTCATTATTCTACAAAAAAGTGGTCGCAGTGAAAATGTTAGCCAAACTCCACGCAAAGTTGTCGTTCCGGCGTGCATGAGATTGAATGTTAACTGCATTGCAAAAATGAGTCTGATTATTGAATTTCCTTCAAAAAATGTACAAGTGTTGTTTTTTCCACTGATAAACCGTTGTTGTCGTAGGACAGACCTTGAGAACATGTCTAGAGTATCGAAGAACACGGAACTTCTCTGTCACAAGGCAAAGAGAAATTGAGTCGACACAATTTCATGTCATGACGTACATTTGTGAATTCTATCATGAGTAAAATAACTTGTACTTCATAGTTTAGTTTAGTTTATTAAACAATACATCCAGAATTCCTAAATCCCAAATGGACATAGTAAGCATTCAGTGTTTATAAAGTAAATAGTTTATAATTAAGCAAAGAAATAATACGTTTCGTTGCAACAATTCATAAATGTATTATTAAATATTAGGTATATATATTTAAAACTATCGATAGTATATATGTAATTAGATATGTTTAATATCTTCAAATACTAATGGAGCTTATTAATTGCAAACATATATATTATTACAATTATTTGGTTCGTCTGGGAAATGATGACGTAATACAGATACACCGCATGCTTCATCACTTCGTGGGCATAAATGTTAATTCTGAAAAACAGCTCTCTTTGACATTCCGTTGATACGTCCCTTGAAGTATAAGTTACATAGAGCAATAGCTAGTGATATATCCAGTTTTATTCAACCGGTTTAAACCCCTTGTCATTTTCCGTACCAAGATTGTGACGCAAACATTAAATATTCTTGCATGTTTTGTGTCGTATTGTCCTCTTGTTTATTTTTTAAAAACAGCGGATAAGAAATCTACTCATGATGATGTTGCTGAAGTTTCGTTATTTAAGAAATACTATTTTCTAGCATAAATAATATTTAGTTGTTTTAGCGTGTTACAATGCCTGTCATATCCACAACCATGACCACATTTTGGATTTTGATATCTACCGGTATCAATGGAGCATACCTGTACGTCATTCGCTCAAATTTTATGAACGGTAATGACGATATGTTGCTTTTTCCAGCGTAGCTGTTTTATCCAGCTTTTCACCTTAAATGATCTTCTTATAACACCAGCAGACCCGAATGAATACACTCCATTCATTCAATTGGCTACTTGAGAGTAATCTCCTGGCAGTTTGGCAACATCGCCGCGTCTTTGTAGAATAGCATGTTACACTAATCAGTGTAGGGAAGTTCGGACTACTCTCATTATTAATTTTGGCCCAGTTAGAATTATGCATTACCAGTAAATTCCATCACCAAGACATTCAGGGTCAGTGCTTGGTCAGGAAATCATCAGGTGAAGACAGAATAAACCGGTACTTTTGATTAACGCCTTATGTTGTTAACCTAGAATTGCCTTCAATATATTAAATATTACGAAGGGAAATAGTGAATGAAAACCTATAGGTAAATGTCGTTTGTTTTGCATCGTGTGACAAAACTTCCGAAATATTTAAGTGTCCATGATAGAAAGGAAATCGTTTAATTATCTAGCAAGGCCTGTGTGACTTACGCGGTCAGTCTTTCTGAAAATCTATCCTGCAAGCCAGAATAGGCTACCGATATTTGCTAGTTTGCTATAAAAAACACGGTGTGACTTAAATTTTCTATCGGCAAATATCGTGGTTTGATGTTCCATTTACAAGAGGCAATTAGATTTTGAAAGACCTGCGTCATGAGAAATGGGACTTATGCAATATTCTTCCAACGTACCTTCAGCCCAGTCTGCGTATCCGCGCAGTCTTGTCAGAAAATGCTTAGTACTGAGGAGGATACTCAGGAGATACCACGAAATCGTGCATGCCTTTTTTATAGCGGAAAGCGTAGCTCTTAACCGGACTGCGCACATTTCGCTTAAACGGATGAAGTAGTGTTATTTGAACGTGTGGAAAGCAAACTTCGTCTTAATCAAATACCAAATGTTTTGATGACGAAGATATACATTCATTATAACAAACGTGATGACACGCGGTAAAGTTTGTATCGACGAATACTATTGCATACAGTAATTCTCTGTATAGCCGAACTACATCTCCTCGTGTATATGTATTTATAATATTATTTATTTTGCCAAAAGTATGTATTGCTGATTATGCGAATACATAAACCACAAACCATAAACTATAGTGTGGTTTAATAAATTATACGTGCACTTCATGATGGATCATTGGGTCATTGTAATGGCCTACAAGTCACCCGAGGGTGACTTGAAGCCGATTCATGTCTACCTGAGGTTACTTCAAGCCGACGCTTGTCATCCCCGGGTGACTACAATCTGCTTCATGTCACCCCAGGGTGACATGAATCGGCTTCTAGTCACCCCCGGATGACTAGCGTCGGCTTTAAGTCACCCTAGGGTGACAAGAATCGGCTTCTAGTCACCCCGAGTGACTTGTGGGCCATTTCAGGTAGACAATGACCCATTGAGCGTTGATATGCGGCTTTTAAGTGAAAAAATAACACAACAACCTTTTTTTTAAATTTAAAAACTTAGAAAATGGAATTTTCTATCTTTATTTCAAAGTCAGGATAAACGCCAAATATGTCTAAATAGAGTAGATATGTCCTATTTGTGATTACATGGCGCCATTGATACGTGCGAGTGAATGAACGTTGCTGCATGTTTGCTATCAAATAACCAAGGGTCAGGACTATAGATGCGTGTTATCAAATCATTCCAGCTTCGCACTCGTGGTTTCATTCCTACGTGTATATACTCCTGAGTGCTGATTATTCGACAACATCGTATATTAAATAATTTTACTGCACAGTTTCCAGCAAATGATCATTACTATTCCAGAACGTAAGCCTCTGCCCATATGTCTTGTCGTGGATTTTCCTCCCGTTGGCATAGGAGCACTCCCCTGTAGAGAATGAATTTTCCAATTGTTCAGTTCACACAATTGTTTTAACCACTTAACTTTTTAACGGGAACTAACGCGTATATACAGACTAATATTTACGAATACTTCGATACGCGGTCAGCCATCAATGTAGTTAACTAGGTCTAGTACATAGTATCAAAACGAACGCGAGAGGACCATTGAGGGATAAAATGTACAATTTGGATACCCATGAATTGCTACTTATTATTTTAGCTCTATGCGTGACGAGTCTTTCGCAGTAGGCTTGGGACCATCTTTCTATGTCTGTCTCGTGTGCTGGTGACAGTACAACGACGTCCTTTAGTGATGAATGGGTACAGTCAAGAATAATCTGAATCAGCATATCAAAGTCTTGTGTGATGGTTGTAAATTTGTTGTCATCGGATAGAATTGCTCTCAGTCGTGGGAAGTTTTCTTCTCTGAGTTGGCTAAGTGCCGAACATCTCCCCAGTAGGTGTTCCCTTGTTTCATCATCTACGCCACATAATTTGCAAGTTGCAGACACTTCACTCTTGTTGTACTTCATAGCATTTCTTTGAAGAATGAAGGTACCCGTGATTAGCCTAGCTTTAATTTCAGCACGTTGCACTTCATGTTGCCTTGGGCGAGTTGATTTCCATCAGTTGTGTGGGTCGTCAACCACTAGGTGTTGAACCTGTAGGTACTTCATAGTGGATTGAGAGGCCAATTCTTGTCTCCAAGTGTTTTCCCAGTAATCATTCGAAGCATTTTTGAACATTTTCTTCCAAATATCTTTTGTTTGTACTTCCTCTAAAAGTTCTTCGGGAGTTGGTAAGTTATATGTTTCCAGTATTTTCCTGACTTTTGATGTGAGCGTCTTACTATCTGGATCTGCCATGAATAGCTGACGTGTGAGGATTTTATATTCAACAGATTCTGGTAGACGTGCAATATTCATGAACAGTGCTAAATAATTCCTGTCTAATAGAAGTTCAATTGGTTTTCCACCGATGAGTGTGTATAAGGCTGATGTTGATGTTCGTTCTGGTAGGCCTTGTATCTCTTTTAAGACTTTCCTCTGATAACACTCTAACTTAAGGAGGTTTGTGTGTGTAAGGTTTTGGACTTCAATCCCATAGAGAAATCTTGGAGTTACATAAGTATTCCAAATCGTGTGCGCAACAATAGGTGAGAACCCACGTCTTGCATGCAAACCCGGACCTAATAAGGAATAAACAGTCCTCTGTGCAGTTCCTAATCTTTCTTTTATGTTGACTGAATTTTTTTTCCATTTCTATCAATACCAAGATGTTTCACGGTTGACACATTGGGGATTTCCTGACCATTCATAGTTGCTTTTACAGTTTCTTTATATTTGACAGTAAGTATTTCTGATTTATCCGGGTTAATGTTGACTAGGTCACGGGATGTATGGAAATCTACGAGGTCCAGCATAGCTTGCAGTTCATGTGGCGAGTTTGCTAGTAGCGCAGTATCGTCTGCACAACTTGGGGTTGACACGTTAATATTCCCAATTGAGGCTCCAAGGCCACTTTCACTAACAGACTTCAAGAGATCGTTGTGATAAATTTTGTATAGCGTAGTTGACAGTTGTGCTCCTTGTTTTGTGCCTTGTTTTAGTTCAAATTCACTGGATAGCTGACCCTCCCATTTGACTTTAACTGTAAATTGTCGGTATAAGTTTCGAAGAAGTAAGCAGAATGGACCTTGTACATCAATATGGTAGAGCTTGTTAAAAAGTATATCATGATTAACACGGTCAAACGCTTTCTTAGCGTCCAGCGTTGCTAAGAGTAGTGGCTTGTTCAATTCCCTATGATGCTCCATAGCCTCGGAGATAATGAAGGCTGCATTCATGGACGAGCTCTTTTCTGTAAACCCTCTCTGTAACGGATGTTGAACACTATTAAATATCTTGTCAAATCTGTTTTTGAGGATTATTTCTAATATTTTAGCAAATGTATCTGATACGACTATTCCTCGGTAGTTATTTGTAAGGAATGTGTCCTTTCCTTTTTTATGTATTGGGTTTAAAATACCACATTTCATAGCGTTTGGTACATCAAGATTATTAAAAATGTCGTTCACAATGTCAACGAGTATGGCAGTTACTTCGCTTTTGGCATATTTAAAATGTTCACTGGAGATTCCATTATCATCTACTGCCTTTCCTATATTCAATGATTCGATTGCTTTCTGTACCTCAGAGTTGTCGGTATTTTCTAAGGTTTCTCGACCATTCTTGATTTGATTCTCAATTATATTGTTCTGTTCGAGTGCTAGGTTTACTTTGTCATTTTCCTGAAAATCTCTATCTTCCGGGGTTGCTAGTATCTTAAAGTGATCTTTCCAGGCTTCCAATATTTTTTCTGAACCATTCACTTCTTTTCCATTTACTTTTAAAGTTTGGACGTTTTCATTTACGTTTTGCCTCTGTTTCTTAATTAAAGCATAAAACAATTTGTCATTTGAGTCAGCTGATTCCATTATATCATTTACATGTTTATGTTTTTGTCGAGCATATGCCTGTCTCTGGTGTTGGCGCAATAACTTCTTTTTCTGTTTTAATTCTAGTCCAGTAGTACTACATGTTCTGTTTGAGTTTTTCCATTTATTAAAAGTAATCTTTGCTGCTTTGGAAGATTTCCCGATTTGTGGATTCCAGATTCCCCGCCCTATCCTTTTCAGTCTTTTAAGTTTCATATAATTTGGTATTGTCTTTTTCGCAGCTGTGTGTAGAGCGCCTATGACATAGCTCACTTTGTCGCTTACCGTAGACTGTTTTTCCGAGTTATAGAAGTCGTTTGTGTTACACTTTACTTCCTTCCTGTACAAACTAACATCACATTTCTCCCATTTCGTTTTTGCAGTATAATGACTCTTCTTAGTTTTTCCATGATTTCTTGTAATATATGTGTTTTCAGTGTCATAGTAATTAACGTATGATCGGAACAGTTAAAGCAATTCATTTCGTGTACACAGATGTTTTCAATATTTAAGTCATTTATGTTTTGGACGACGAAATAATCAATTTTTGAAGTGAATTTCCCATTGTGATGAAAGAACGTATTGGCTTCACCCTGTTTTTCTGTCACTATCAGTTGTGTTTCCTTGACAAAGTTCTGCAACAACTTGTCTCTCCCTGTAACTCGTTGCATTGAGGCATTCATATCTCCACAGAGAATTACTTCATGAGAGTTTTTTTTGTAGATTTCAAGAATCTCTTCAAGCTCGATCAACATTTCTTTGTATTCTTCGTCCGAATTTTTTAAAGTTGAAGGCATGTAAACATTTACCAGGCATATTGGTTTATTGTCAGTTGCGAGTTCTGCTATGATTGTCCTGTCATTTCCTTGACTGCTTATCTTTACACTAGAGTTAAGACTTTTCCTCCAGAATACACATACCCAACCATAACCACGAATAAATTTGTAATCTAGTCTAGGGTCTTGGTCATCAACGCATTTTGCAAATACTTCCAAGTCTGGATCAATGTCATTCAATAGTTCTTTTTCATAGTTCATTAACCAGTGCTCTTGGCAGCATAGAAAATCATGATTTTTTTAAACTTCTTGAAGATAAACCTGATTACTTTTTACATTTAGGATGTTGATAGAGCCTAAATCATTTTAGAAAAAGACATCAACACGTACTTAATTTCCTGCTATGTCTTTAGAATATAACTGGATGTCGAGTTAGAATCCTATTATATTTAAATGTTAATTGTTATTTAAGTATAAACTTGTAAAAGCTAACGCGTGAATTTATGCTCCAAATGCTACGCCGCATGCAATTACTTAATGTAAGTTTACACGTACATGTTCCATTAGGTGACTGTTTAAAACAAACAATTAAGCGCGCACCTAGCAAGCGTACATGTTCCACTACAGTGACTGTCGCCATTTTGTTGTCACAAGTAAACTTCCGCTACGCAACAAATGTGAAAGTGATTTAAATCGCCAATTAAGACATTTTTACAGGATTTTAACAAGCAGAAAGTCAAGGGACAGAGTAAAACAGGTACTATTTTATTGAAAGTGTCCACTGTCAATTAATATTTTTATGAAACCAATCATGCTTGTATAATTTTGGTACAGATTCAGTCCAATTCAGTTGGTTCACAATCAAATTCACAATTGATTGGAGTCGATTAGTAATCTTCAGTAGTTAAATGGTGTCAACATTATTTAGTTGCATGATCTGAAAATTGTATATCTAAAATAGCGTATCCACTCAGTGAGTACATCTAGTTATTCTTGAATGCTCTGAGCTTTTTATGAGTAAATATGTACAGCTCAGAGTTCTTCCGTATACAACCAAATTCCATGTGAAAATATTAAGTCACAAGTGTGTCTATAAAATCTAATTAAATCAACTTAATACATTGTTACAAACATAAAGTCTGATTTATAAGAAGCGCAAAGAATTTAGAGATACTTTTTATATGGGCTAAATTCTTTGGAACGTCTTATCTGCGAATGACCAATTACGTGGTGGAAACCAGAAAGCTTAAATTGTCATCAATTTGCGTAAAATTGCAAAATAACTTAACCAACTCATTAAGTTTTAGTTTAGAAGTCCATCTTTACTTCAAATATCGTCAAATTGAAGTTAGAAAGGCAATAATTATTGAGTTAAATGTCTGCTTAAATCGCAACACAATTACTAACCTCATGCCATGTTTTGAAACAGATTTAAATATCAACCAATCAGAAAAATGCTGTTTGTTGACACCACACTGTAATGTGTACGCCTAATTTGTTTTAAATATCATATAGTAATTCATCAGCAAGTGAATTCGGTATGAATATGCTCACGTTTACTATCGTTTTTTACTTGGAACATGTGACAAATAGTTTTAAAAATATATGTTATTCCATAAAACTGAAATGATAATAAATTTCAGCATTTCTACGTACAAAAATTACCAGTCCAACGTGTGTCTGAGACACGGACACTGACAAAATTGTTTCGGTAAATAATTTACACATGTATATTCAATATATAAAAATATAAATATAAACACAAGCATGTGTTCAAAACAGATAAGGTGCAGTACAGGGCTCAACATTAACCTAAAAACAAACTTGCCCTGATGGGCAAGTACTGAGAAAATCTACTTGCCCTTAAATTGTAAAGCCACTTGCCCAAACATGAAATATCATGTAAATTAACTGTAAACCTCATATTTTTTTAATAAAGATCAAAATGATACACCATAAAATCTTTTTCATTTTTGCATATTTAACAAAATGATTACAGCAAGTAAAGTCTAATTAAAGTCTTACATAAATGCTCTTTGTTCTTTTTTGCACTTGCCCGGGAGGACAACTAGATTGTAAAATAACTTGCCCGGACCTAACTTTTACTTGCCAGGGGCAATAGGACAACTGTTAATGTTGAGCCCTGCAGTATCTAGTCACTCTTCACAGTTTTAGCAACTTTTAACTTATGTCTTGTTTTTACCTCTTTCTGTGTTGTTATTTGTACTTACATTCTACGTTAGATAGGACGGTATACTGTATGATCTGTGGTGTTATTTATTTGAGTACTTGCAAATTTTTAGTTGTCACATAAAAAAAAATAACAATGCTAAATTATTCCAGAAAAGTACAATAACATCACTTTACTATATAACGCTCTCCGCTTACAACAGACAAACGCAAACTGTGTTTTCCGCCGTTTATTCTTCACATTTTAACCAGATGGTTTACATGAGGGTTATGTTATCGATTAATATCTACACAGCGAGCGAATCGAGAGATATTGAAAATTTGAATAGTGGCTGGATTTGAATTGCTTGACGTGCAAAATTCAAAGTGTCATCACATAAGTCTTACGGAATATTATGGAGAAATGAATTATCTACACAGGTATGTAAATATTATTGCAATCCGTTGATATTAACTGTCTGATATCGGGGCTTGAATGTTACAGACAAAATACTTGCGCAACAATATAGACAAAGAAAGAAAACTTTCCACCACTGTTTTGGTCTAATTCCCTCGAAATATTACCAATATAAAAAGTAGCTTAATATTTGAGAGCGTCAACAAGTTAGACTAACAAACATATTACCTAAACACATCAAAATTAATTTGCGCGTTTTTGTGGATAAATGCTCAAAACAAAGTTACTAAAACCTGTAATTAATTTTTATAATTAAACTAAAAACCAAAGGTTTTTAATTGACAATTCAATCTATCTTACATAGGTTCCGCAGTCGGTGAAGCACAATTGGTTGATTCAGACATGAGATCTATCTTGCAAAGGATTCCAGAGATAGTCCATGTATACATAAGCACATTTACAAATTAAGAGTACTAGATGCATTTTCCTTTACAAAACTTACACAATCTCTTGAACCATTGACTTGTTTGAAACTTGGATTTATATCATTATTCTGCTAGTACTCAGGGCCAAAACACCAACTTTGGGGAAAGGGCCACAGCCTTTTTTTCGGGGAAAAAAACCCACAATTTTCTGGCTTTGGGGAATGAAAAATACTGAGGTAGATTGGATATTTAGAGAAAAATGCATGATTTTAAAGAAATTTTAGAGACAAAAGGGCACTTTTGGTTAAGTGGAAGAAAAAGAGGCCCCTTTCGAAGAAGTTTTTTTTTTGGCCCTGGCACTCCACATCAGGTAAGTTGTATTTTTTTGAGGGAGGGGGGTATATTTTGGGGTTTGGGGTAAAAAATTCACAATCTCAGAAAGAATATATTGTTCCCAAACAACTGCCTTTAAATTACCAAATTGAAAGCCCCCACCCCCTTATTTTGAATTAAAAACATTCACCATCTCCATCTGCAGCTGTATGCATTGTTAATTGAAGTTTAACAAATATGTCGAAAACACTTTTATTATCTATGTAATAGTTGAATAAGGACAGAACTCACTTACTTTCCATCAGAGCTACAAATAAGCTCTTTGGGGGTAATTGGGTAATACCCTTCAAAATAAGAATGAATTGGGTAATGGAAAACGTGAATGGGTATCCAAAAGTATGATACCCGCTCATTTAAAAAAATAATTGGGTATTTGTACCAAAACAAACAAGTGAATTGGGTAATTGCAATAAAACATGAATTGAGCTTCTCAAAACCGTACCTACATAAAGTCACTGTTATGTATTCAATTGCAGTATAGGTTGTTCCATCTTTCTGCTACCAGATTCAACAATCTGTAGCCAAGGGAATTTCTTAACCCACTCATCGAATGTGTTTCAATATGGGCCAGTACTTTCGTTTTGGAAACACAACACACCCCATCATAGGGGGCTGGAACGGTGTTTGGATAGTATAATAAAGTGTATTTTGACCGAATATGCCCATAACCAAAATTAAATATAATAATAGTAACACAGGTTTCAACTCAATTTTTTTATTTTCTGACAGCCATCAATCAGAGTCCGGTTGCATTGCCAAAAAATAATAC
The DNA here is from genome assembly GCF_020536995.1 of Dreissena polymorpha. Taxonomy (NCBI): domain Eukaryota; kingdom Metazoa; phylum Mollusca; class Bivalvia; order Myida; family Dreissenidae; genus Dreissena; species Dreissena polymorpha. Next base: position 5,383,405 of record NC_068365.1, on the reverse strand, counting down.
AAATCAACAACTATGGGATGTAGACATAGCTAATACATAGCTCTATCTAAAAACAATAACAACTTTTAGCACAAGGCATTGACCAATCCTTGTAATGTCACAAAATATAACAATACCAACAGACCTTTCCAAATTATACAATTGTTTCGCGTTTGTAACGCTTTCTAATTTTCAGGTTTTTAAATCGCCAAAAGATGCATATGATGGATATTTTACTCTTTTTCTACTGTTTTAAAAAGGCCATAAAACTGACCTGATCCCAAAGCAAACAGACCCAAACTGAAATTGTAAAATAAATTTTTTAATATTCCAACAACAAAAAATTATTTATTTTAGTTTAAAGAGGTGTTTAATGATTATAATCTCAATTTTATTTAATAAACATCTAGCAGCAAAGTATATAACTATAATTTATATGATTTTGTTGATAAAAAATTCCATTTTGGGACAATTTTGTCGAGAAAAAATACAAAATTTTCCATTCAATCGATTTAAAAAAACATTTCGACCAGACTCCATTCCAAAATGCAGTGCTTTCCACAGGATTTTTGTCAGGCGCCTCGGGGCTGATAGGGGTGGTTCGGGCGAGTTGTCCCCTCCCGGCGTTGATTTTTTTTTAATTTAACGTGTCAATTCACGTTCTGTGGTGCGTTATAACTCAAAGAAAAACAGGGTCAAAAAACGTCATTTGGTGCGCTATGACTGTTCAAGAAATCCGCCAGTCATTTAAAAATATATTTTTTTTTATATTGTTTAATTGTTTTAAAACTTTCGCAACAGATAGTAAAATCCCGACTCGAACGATTCCCCAATTCATCCGTTTCAACCAGACTCTATTACTGTATACTTATATAAATCACTTTGTGGTAAATATTTATGATAAAAGCTCTCAATTATTTCTTTAACACAAACCTTGCCATTTTTCTATACTGTGAAACCATTTATTTTTGACAGCACAAAATTTTGTCAGCACTTAAATTCGCCGATTTCTGATTTTGAATTAAAAAAAAATGCGCCAGCCAATATCCGATTTGTGTGTAATACATATTCGCGATCAACGCAGTTGCGAAAAATCGTGGTACGAATGCGGGAACACACTTGAGAATTACTGCAGGAGGTGGGGCCTGTTTGTCACATGCCAATTAACTAGTCTTTTGTTATCAAGGGACAGTAATGGACCCTCTTAATGTATGCCATTCACACGTTCATTGTTATGATTAGCTGACAAGTGGGATCGAATAACCGCTAACGAGTGTTTGTAACAACGAAGCCAATTGCCAATTAGTCTTATTCTATTATTATAATACAGTAATAATATAAAAGTTGATATGATTTTTATTAAAATGCTGTCAATACCGTTTTAAAACTGTTTGTGTTATACGAAAGAGGTTCCAGATTGTTAAGTGTTTTTTTTCAAATAAAATGCTTTTTTATTCTGATATCAACATTATAAACTCTATGTGTGTGTTTGTTCTTAAAAAGTAAACTCCCGGTATATACATCAATAACGTCAATAATTTAAAAATAAATAAATTGATACATATAAAATAGTAATAAGTGTGGTTAAACGCAAACAATCAAACAACAAACAGCAATTATAATATTCTTTATTAATTTGTGATAAATACGCATGTTGATCACACATCGCCATCTTTTCATTTGGTTTATTGTCTTTCATCGGCATTCGCTGCGTGATGGCTAATATGCAACACCCCTGAAAAACACAATGCACCTAATGGGTAATAAAGTGATAAACAATTAGCGCTAATTCATTACCATTCTACATAAACGAAGTCAACGCATTCGATACAGCTGGACTGCACACGCGTTTTAAAGAAGTGTAACGTGTCAGTTAAGTACCTTGTGTAATCTACATCCCTTTGTGTCAAAACCGGATTAATCTTGATTACGAAACAGCAGTGAATGTGTGCATGGATTATGTTGGAATTTAATGCCTCATGTCTACGGTAAAGTTTTAAAATATTGTTCAACTTAGTGTTTGTTTTTGTTCAAACATAGAGCATGATTGTTCGTTAGGATCTTAAATTCGCCGATCGGTCGACTGACGAAATTTATGAAAATTAATGCCTGATGATTAATTATGGTTTCACAGTAGTATCAAATAAACTTTGAGTGACTATTTATAGATTTGATGAATAATTGCCTGTTAACATGCGTCAATCCCCTGATGTGTTGTGTGCTTGTAAAAACGCTCAATACACGTTAGCTTTCTATGCAAATGACGCAACGTTGTACATGCTGCATAATTTTCGCGCTCTTTTTAATTGAGAAAAAGGTTTGACACAAAATAAATTTGCACTGCTAATTTGAAGCAAGAATATTTTAACGTTGCGGTAACATTAACATTCAGAAGTGTGTTTTGGATTAAAATCATGTTAACATCGACTTACGGGAATGGGTTTCGGATTACAAATTTATTTATTCCCATTTGAGATTTCAACAAATATTAACAGTTGCTCATGAATTCAACGACGATTTGTTTAAACACTTTACAAGTTGAATAAAATTAATGTTTTTGACGGAATTATGCATGAAATTCACGTTTTCCACGAGGATTACGGCCGGTTGCAATCACAGCGATTTTTTTTCCTTCTTGATAAAGTACCGGTAAACGGCACTTTCCCAATTACGAAAAAACTACAAATTTCCCAATTGCTGGCCAAAAAAATTCCCAATTTAAAAAAAAAAAAAAAAATTGGGGGGGGGGGGGGGGGGGAAATGCCTTTGTAAGTTTCCCTGTGCAGCTCTATGGTTTGAACCTAGGTAAATATAATATTGACAGCTTGAAAACACTTATAATCAATTTTAAAGTATTTGGGAGCATAAAATCAAATACACCAATTTCCCAATTTGAGGGTTTCACTAGTCGATTTTTCCCAATTTTCAGGTTTTCACGACTCAATTTTTCCCAATTGGACCGGTACGGGTACTTTTCCCAATTGGACAAAAAAAATCCCTGAATCATCATTCTTCTAAGTATCGATTATCGGACGAAACATCTTCAAGTGTACGTAATTAATTCAACGAAAATTTGTTAAAGCGCATTACGTGTCGAATAAATGTCAGAAAAACGAGGTGAATCAGTTCTATAAATGGACATGATGATATATACATGTACTGGAATTAAATTGTTATCTCATAATTGTAACCGGGAGTTATTTGCACAACTTACTCGCTATAAGTAATTAATTGATTACCACTTGCAATTAATTTCGCGTATTAATTATGAGTCATAATAGGTAACACTTGTTTACAGTAAAAAGGTGTGATGATGATGCCCGAAACCGTCTTAAGGTAGCGCACCTCTAATGGGCACATATCCAAATATAATCTAATTAATTATTTTCTTAATCAGCATCATTTCACTGAACTACATGCAAATTTGTACGTAGGCTTTCCATGCTTTTTAAAAAAATATACCGATTTTTTCAAAACCTACCCCACGCTCGGCTTTTGTCCAGTTTATTTTCACCCCTGGGGTATATAAAAGTTCCATAATTCATTTAAATTTCCAAATATGGACATGCAGTTGGTGTGTACAGATGCTGTAAAGGTGTTTAAAGTTTAAACAAGATGAAATAAGTATTCTTTTACAGACATTTATTTTTTACAAATTTTTATCTATGGAAGAGCCCCATGAAATGTAAGTGATTTCAGCCAAGTAAAAATTGGGTCGGTTAAAAACAAAGTGTCATAAAATTCAAAATAGTATCATTTAAGTCATATTTTAAACTTAGTTTTTATAGAAACACTATATACAACAAAAATACCAAGAACTAGACAGATTTACCGTTTACTTTTTGAAATAAAAATAAAAATGCAACATGCATGGTTCGTATTTTCAACAGTAAATCACCCAATTTCGCCATAACGTTGTTTTAATTTTAATAATTGAAGAATGTGCATAAAAATTGCAACATATTTAACAATAAATATAGCTTATATGCCATATTAAATCAAATTACGTTAGAAAATAAATAAAACGCGTCGCAAAAAAGTATACGTCGTCGGCAGGATTCGAACCTGCGCGGGAATATCCCAAAAGATTTCTATCTATCGCCTTAACCACTAGGCTACGGCACCTAATAGTAGGCTCTTCAACCTTCGAAGAAATTGCGGGAAATCATTAGAGGTGCGCTACCTTAAATGTACTGTACTGTACTAGTTACCGGTTTTATATTACGTAAATTGTACAACTTCTTGCTAATCAAGCTGCGATAAACTCTTACTTCGTGCCCGATGTCAATCAAAAAAATGCTCGATAGTTAACCCCGCCCTCATAAGCATTCGCGTAACCGATTGGACGATGAACATAACACTTTGACGACTGGAAAGTTACCTGATACATCCTTGTCAGCATGAAAATGGCTGTGTAATGTGGCTAGAATAATCGATGCGCGCGTCATGCTCTTCTCTTATCAGTGGATTATCCATTACCCCATGTGGTGTTTATCGAGATTACTTGTGAAAGTAGGTACCGAGTGCTCTTTTAAAACAGGGAATATTGATACACCGATAAAGAAACCTTTTATTTTTTGACAATCTCCCCTTTCTTTTACTGAAAAATACACTGATCGGAAAATTTCAAGCGCCCCGGGGACTCTGATTTCGAAATTCAAGCGCCCCGGCGGGGATCGTTGTGGCCTGTGGAAAGCCCTGAAAATGGCTGAAAAAAAATGTTTTAGAGAAGGGTTAATTTTCAATATTACTGTTTCCTTGCAAAAAAACATAACTACAATACAAATGTGCAAGTCTGAAACAATTTATTTCATTTTTGTCGATATATCTAAACGTGAAAAGGTCCATTTTAAATGATCATTGAGATGACTGGTTATGATATTTATGCTTACAATTTGTTATAGTGCTGGTAATTTTGTTGTATGATTTCACTGTGTGAGACTGCTTCACACAATGGCCTGTATATTTGTTTGAGAGGTATGTAACAGTGGTAAACCTGTGATTTTAAATGTTACACATAACTCTTTCAGTGCTGGAACCGAATTTTAAAGGCCTTTGCAAACAGATTGGATCCAGATGAGACGCCACAGAACGTGGCGTCTCATCAGGATCCAAACTGTTTGCTATTCTGATAGTATTCTTTGAAAAAAATCGAAGAAAATGCTAATTTTAGAAATTCAGCAGACAACATTTTAGCAGACGACAAATTTCCCAGCATGCAAAGGGTTAATTGGCTGATAGTCATATTTATTTATTTTACTCTTCATCTTATCTCAGAGTGTTATTTAAATAATTTAATTGCTGTCAATCAGATCGCTTAGATTGCTAGCCATTGTTTCAACACAATGCTGAAGTCTTATTATTAAAAAAATATCATGATTAAAATCCAGTCTATTGGGCTTTAAGAGTACACACTAATTCATGATATATGAACTGGCAGACAATTGGTATTGAATTTTAGACAAGGATGCACAAGCTGTGAAACGTAGAATGAAGGGCTTTGTTTTTAAGAATGACATAGAATCCAGATACAGGTCTGATGAAGGGTTGATTGGGTTTACTCTATGCTGGTAAAGTGACTGAGTCTGATTCATTGTAAATGTGATCAATTGTTAGTTGTACTTCAGTACCACCGGCAAAACATAGACAAGTCATTTACCTCATAGGTCGTATTTGTGACATTGTTGTGTGGTGATGGTTCCAGTACATAGGTGTTACTGTTATTGTCATTGAAGTTTTGAGCTTTGTTCTTGGAAAACAGGACATAATGCATGTACATAAAGTTTTGTCCCAGATAAGCTTCTGCAGTCCAGAAAGGCTTATAAGGGATGACCCTTTCCGTTTTAACTGGATTTTTGCCAAGAAGATAATTACTTTAAAAGAAAAATACCATACACGGAAAAATACCATACACGGAAAAATACCATACACGGAAAAATACCATACACATCGAAAGTGTTGTTGACACTTTTTGCACAAAATACCACTTTTTGCACATGCATTGAACACTATTTTCCTATAGGGAGGCTTATTTATTATTCAGACATGACAAGCTAAAGGGTTATTGTGACAGTTTTGAGGCCTTTTTACGGGTAGAACTGGAACCATTTCTTTGTGGCTTGGGTTAAAACTTTATATGAATATAAGACTCTGGTGTGTATAAGAAACAACTTAAAAATAAAGTTTATATCAGAGAAGACAGTTTTCTATTAAACATTCTTTCTCAGGTGAAATAGGACCTAAATACTTCTAGTTCGCATTTTACTTGGTCTACTGACACAAAAAGTTTTGTTGTTGTTAAAGCCAGATTTCAAAGCATGGTTACACTGCACCAACTAGCATGTAAGCATTGTTGATGATAAAAAGCCATGTTTGCAGAGATTGGAAGAGATTCTCTCTGATAATATAATGTAAGGCCACGACTTTTATATTTCTTGGTTTACAAAAGCGCTGACCCTAATTTTTGGAAAATGTGAAAAAAATAATCGGTAAATCGTCTTAATTATATATATTTTACTCCCGACCGCACTGAAAAACGAGAAAAATGAGAAAAAAACCGATCCGGTCTGAGTACGGTTGCGAATAAAATTAAGTAAGTACAATCGACGACTGGTTCACATATATTGCAGAGATCAGGATATTTTTGAATGTGACACTTTATGTACCTGTCCTTTTATGGGCACTTCTCAAAAAACTTATTTCGGGTAAAAATTACAGACAATAGGAAAATCAGCGTCAGTGAAATTTATTTCCAAGTCTGTGACGCAACTCTATTGTTTAATATGTTAATTATATTTAACAAACCCGTTATTATATTAGATAAAGAAGTACTACCTTGCAATTTGATAACTATTATAAATAATCCAATAAAACACGGCCATTATTTTACGATATATGTGTTTAGGAATTTTGTAAACACGTCCGCCATAGTTTATAGGAACTGTACAGAAAGTTTGTAAATCGGAACAAATCGGTATATCTCGGAAAATCATAGATAAATGTATTTGTCGTTTCAATGCTTAGGGTCGAGCATTATTCGGCAAACCGGAACTCAACTTGCGTAAAACACTTGCTCAATTAACCGTTAAACTCCACCTCCGTTCTCTGCAAAAGATTCGAAGGCGGAGCTATGCACGTGCTATTATTAAATTGGAGGATTGCCATTGAGAAACAAACACACAATTGGTTCGGCATGTTGATTGCTAGACAAAGGAAGCCAATTTTGTCGGCGAGAAATTTGTCGCTTTATTGCTTTCAGACAAGAAGCGGCTTTCCTTTGATGACGTCAAACTGTCAATTCACACAGACTGCAAATTTTCGGAAGACTAACTGATTCTTTGTTAACAATTCCAGTAAAAACACACTTGCTAACATTAAACTTTGGATTAAATTATCAAAATAAAGCAAAAGCGAAGTTGAAAAATATGATTTAATTAATTCGCGTCATAATGTTTGTATAGTCTCTGGTTCATAAAAGACGTTTTGCGTTGAAAATCAACGAGTTTTCTTGACAACAACAACTTAAACAAACATTACAGCGACGAAGCGGGGATCGATCTACCTTGATTTTTTTTCATGGACGATCATATAAGTCGAGTAAGAGCAAACAAATAATTTGTGTAAGAGTAGTTTATCTTATATAAGATTTATGCAACGGGCATCACATTGCCAACTGGTGCACATCGATTACGGAAATGAAGCAAAGTTTTTGTTTTAATGGTAGAGGAACGCATGTCATGTAATGGTGTGATTTAAATTGCCTGATGTTACAAAAGGTGCTTTTAGGACTCATTTCATTTGAAGATATAGATGTGTTTCTTGACATAATTTGATATGTTGTCTGTGTGTTAAAGTTATAAAAGGTATGTTGTCTTTGTTCTGATGTTATTAGTATGAACTTTTTTTCTAATGTTTTTTTTTTTTTTCGACTGCCCGATGGACCATTTTCCAAAAAAAAAATTTAAACCAATAAATAAAAAAGTCATGGCCTAACCATAAAGAAACTTGTTAAGGCTGACTATTTTATGGTCAACGCATATAAATTGCAAATAGCTGCCAAATAGCTGGTAGTTGAAGGTTAAACATGATCTCTGCTTGTTGATTCAATAAATCCTGTTGTTGTTTGCAAATCACTTAACAATTATAATGTCTGAAGGAATCAACAGCACTTTTTGACACCTGATCTTATTTTATGGTTACATGGTCTATTTGATTTTGTTTCAATATTAATGAAATCAGTCACATAGTATGAATCGTTTAAAAAAAATTGTGTGTTTTAAATATATATAACAGCAAAAAATATATTTACTAAGAATACGTGCTTACGTTGTACAATGCTGTTGAGCAGCATATTTATGACGTAGGTCGCATGCAAAAAAAAAATGGAAGCCACAATTCATTGTATGATATTTAAAGATAGAAAACCCAGAAGATTTTGATTATATCAGCATATAAGACGCAGTGAAAAAACAACAATTTTTTTTACGTAAAAAATTGTGCCTTGTGTAATCCATGGATCTCACACCAGTTTTAATATGTTATTATAAATGTAAGAATTTATTGCTTATTCAATATTTGGTTGCATTCAACTATTTTTGAGATTTAACCAAGAGACAAAGAGAAACATTTTTATATTTTAATAACATTGATTGTGGGTACAATATTTTTATTTTAATGATATTAAACAATATTATTTTATTTCTAGAAGTGAATAACAGGGTCAGCATGCAAACTTTCTCCAAATGTTGTTGTTGTAGCTTAATGCAGTATAATGACAAGTCTAATTACATTTCTATTATACATATACCAGTGTCAACTTAACACATGTTACTTAGTATTTGAAAACAAGTGTCTTGTCAGGACACGGGCGGCAGATTACCAAGTTCTTATTGTTTCTCATTGAAATCCTTCAAGCAGAGTTGACCAAAAACAAAAGGCTGCCAATCATTGACATAATGTTACAATGTCTGCCTTGCGTCACATTTCAGCTATTAATTACCCTTATTGCCACCCCATTGTTCTTGTTTCATTTCACAATAGATATTTACATTAACTGAATTTTACTTTTGAAAACAATTTTAATGTTCCATTGATCATTTTGTTTGCAGTTATGATACCATTGTTCGCAATGTCACTCGACTTTTTTTACATATCATGTGACTGTGACATGTTATTAAATTTTACATAATGAAATTTTCAACTAGTCAATAGATGTAAGTATAATTCTAGAATCAGTGTTTAATGTATTGAAACAATAAGTTTTCTTGATTTATCAGAGTATTTAAACATTGCATTAAACATGATGTTTTATGATTATGACACATTCCATAATAAATGCCCTTGGGTTTTGCAAATTTTTCCCAACTTGATTTATAAAGAAGGAGAACAATGGTTGTGTCCTTTCATACCAAAACTTATGTTTCAACTACTCTTTAAATGCTGTGCAGATTTAACGCAACCTTTCACAGCTGAATGACCTTAATGTGTAGAGGACCTTAATTTGTAGATGACCTTAATGTCTAGATGACCTTAATGTCTAGATTACCTTAGTGTGTAGATGGCCTAAATGTCTAGATTACCTTACTGTGTAGATGACCTAAATGTGTGGATGACCTTAATGTGTAGGTGACTTTAATGTGTACATTACCTGAATGTGTAAATGACCTTAATGTGTAGATGACCTTAATGTGTAGATGACCTTAATGTGTAGATGACCTGAATGTGTAGATGACCTTAATGTGTAGATGACCTTAATGTGTAGATGACCTTAATGTGTAGATGACCTTACTGTGTAGATGACCTTAATGTGTAGATGACCTGAATGTGTACATGACGTTAATGTGTACATGACCTTAATGTGTACATGACCTGAATGTGTAGATGACCATAATGTGTACATGACCTGAATGTGTACATGACGTTAATGTGTACATGACCTTAATGTGTACATGACCTTAATGTGTACATGACCTTAATGTGTACATGACCTTAATGTGTACATGACCTTAATGTGTACATAACCTTAATGTGTAGATGACCTTAATGTTTACATGACCTTAATGTTTACATGACCTTAATGTGTGCATGACCTTAATTTGTACATGACCAGAATGTGTACGTGACCTTAATGTGTAGGTGAACTTAATGTGTACATGACCTTAATGTGTACATGACATTAATGTGTACATGACTTTAATGTGTAGATGACCTTACAGGGGTTTTTTTTACTAAGAAAGTGACACCGATATTCGGCGTCTTCCCCTACCAGAATTTTTCCCCTTAAAATACAATTTCCCCACCAAAAATATCATTTTTCACCAAAATATAATATTTTCTCTCAAAGAAATGTTTATTTTTCCTTGGGGCATTCGACAATTATCCAATTTGCACCATGTACAACGAATTCGCGCTCTCTCTCTCCAGACGAACACACAACATCTGGGAATCCCAGTTATTCTAAATATAGCTCTTAAATAACGTCATGTAAACTGGGCAACTAATCGTAATTATCATGTGACTATTTTACTGGATACCGGTCTTGCGCGAGAAGGGTGTTTCGTCAATTAATTACCGGAAACCAGTCGAATTTTCATCCGGGCTATGTGCAAGCCGAGGTATAAACGTGAAAACAGAAAAAAATGTCTCACAATTAGCGTTCTTACACAAACACAATAAAACATTCGAACTCAAAAGATACTGAACGCATCGAGGCATTTTTTAAGTAAGAATCATCGAAAACCGTTATAACCCAGCAGGATTCTGAGGTAATCAACATCGAACATTGTGAAAGTGAAAGTAGACAATCGGCAGCTGCCGCTCCTTTCCCTTCCAATACTGTAGCAAATCAAGATCGTCAACCCATTCATCATGAAATTGAAATCACAAAATTGACATCGTCCCCCGGCCCCAGTACAAAAATATAGTTGAAAACATTTCCCATTATTAGATCTACACCTGCAACTTTATTAAGGACTTTGACTTTAATACCTGTTAAATGTGTTTAAGAACAAAAAGGACAGAGACAAGTCTCTTTTGATGAGTTATAGACATTGAAATGAACAGTTTTTATTTTTTCCCTTAATATCTCTCTTTCGCACTCTTTTTTTCCCCTTTCACCCAGCGTCCAGCGTCTTCCCCTTTCTCTAAAAAAAACCCCTGCCTTAATGTGTACATGACCTTAATGTGTGCATGACCTTAATGTGTAGGTGAACTTTATGCGTACATGAACTTAATGTGTACATTACCTTAATGTGAAGATGACCTTAATGTGTACACGACCTTAATGTGTACATGACCTTAATGTGTACATGACCATAATGTGTATATAACCTGAATGTGTAGATGACCTTAATGTGTACATGACCTGAATGTGTACATGACCTGAATGTGTAGATGACCATAATGTGTACATAACCTTAATGTGTAGATGACCTTAATGTGTACATAACCTTAATGTGTACGTTACCTTAATGTGTACATGAACTTAATGTGTACATGACCTTTATGTGAAGATGACCTTTATGTGTACACCACCTTAATGTGTGCATGACCTTAATGTGTACATGACCATAATGTGTATATGACCTGAATGTGTAGATGACCTTAATGTGTACATGACCTAAATGTGTACATGACCTGAATGTGTAGATGACCTTAATGTGTACATGACCTTAATGTGTACATGACCTGAATGTGTAGATGACCTTAATGTGTACATGACCTTAATGTGTAGATGACCTTAATGTGAACATGACCTTAATGTGTACATGACCTTAATGTGTATATGACCTGAATGTGTTCATGACCTTAATGTGTACATGACCTGAATGTGTAGATGACCTTAATGTGTACATAACCTTAATGTGTGCATGACCTTAATGTGTATGTGAACTTAATGTGTACATGACCTTAATGTTTACATGACCTTAATGTGAAGATGAGCTTAATGTGTACATGACCTTAATGTGTACATGACCATAATGTGTACATGACCATAATGTGTACATGACCTTAATGTGTAGATGACCTTAATGTGTACATGACCTTAATGTGTACATGACCTTAATGTCTACATAACCTTAATGTGTAGATGACCTTAATGTGTACATGACCTGAATGTGAAGATGACCTTAATTTGTAGATGACCTTAATGTTTGCTTGGCCTTAATGTGTACATGACCTTAATGTGTACATTGCCTTAATGTGTACATGACCTTAATTTGTACATGACCTTAATGTCTACATAACCTTAATGTGTAGATGACCTTAATGTGTAGATGACCTTATTGTGTAGATGACCTTACTGTGTACATTACCTTAATGTGTAGATGACCTTAATGTGTACATGACCTGAATGTGTAGATGACCATAATGTGTATATGACCTGACTGTGTAGATGACCTTAATGTATATATGACCTTAATGTGTAGATGACCTTTATGTGTAGATGACCTTATAGTGTTTTTTCCAGGAGGGCAAAGGGGCATGGCGAATTACTTTCAAAAAGGGCATTTTAGCGCGCAGTTTAGGCAAAAAGGGCAAAAACGTTCCGTGAATACCTGAATTAGGGAGAAACATGTAATTGCATCAGAGGCAGTTGTGGAAAAAATATAAACAAGCACATTTAATGGTAATAGATTTATTTAACTTACTATGATTTATATTAATATATTTACTTTGCAATGTACATTTAAGTTCCATGCTGTTTCAATAAACTGTACAGCACGACAAACATAATAAAGCAATATATGCATATGAATCTGATTTTACACAAATCCACTAACATATAAATGAAACCATGTTTGTCTTATCCCATTTTCTAACAATAATCTTGACAGATGTTTAAAATAACATTGCGAGTAAATTTATCGCTAACAATATGCAAACACTCGTTTCCGTGACATACATCCACCGAGTAGATTACAAATAAATAAATAATGTTGTTGCTATCTAAAACATTTTTATGCATCGTTGATTGTCACAGACATTTCATTAATTCCTTCTTAATGTATAATCTCCATCGTTAATTCGATCGTTTACGACGTTATTTGCCTTTTTTGCCGAGTCACAATTTAATTCTGTATAGTCCGCCATGTTGATAAAATTTCAAACGATGTAAGCGACAGGTGCGCATAGCAACGTTAAATCGTATACGCGATTCGCATTTTGTTAAATTAGTATACGTCTCAGTAATTATTTCAATAATTAGATCTAATTATCTTATAGACGAAAACGATAAAGAATAAATTTGTTTGTGATTTTAAATGTAATTATGCGTAAAAATATATGTTTTGATGTAACTGAATAATGCATGCAATGCACAATTGCCACGAGAATAAAATGGAGTTTTTCATCAAAAGTCTCCGAAGTAATGATTTAATCATGGAGGAGTACCCATTGCCGACCGAAAAGTGCGCTATGGTAACCGCATACCGCGCTCGTATATTGTGTTCCAATCCAGAGTTCGTTTATAGTAAAAACAAATAATAACAACAATATAATCGTTCCAAAAATGCATTTCCTTGCACGCTTATGTTTTATTCAGACATAGTTAGTAAAATTATATTTGATATAGTGCATGATTATCAATAAAAACGATTATTATTTCAACCTTCTCTATATGCACTTATATGAATTTCACCTCTTTTTGCCAACCAGTGGGCGGAGTCTAATATTTGCAGGTGCCCGTGACGTCACTCGTCAACTGGTCTATAACATAGCCTTTGGCATTATCGATTGATACTGACACGGGGTTATTCACGCATGACTAATTCACAGCTTTGGAGCAGTCAGTAAGACCTACCTATAAATCGAGCACTGTAATAGATTAAATCTGCTCAATTTATATAGTCGATTAGACATTGACGTTTCTCGAGTAAATCAAGCACAGTCGGAGCGTCACAGACAATCAAGGAAGCTGATTTTGGGGACCAAGTTAAATCGTCAGGTAATAAAGATGTTATCGATAAGGGCGAGTGGCGTAATTTGCCTTTGAAAAAAAGGGCGCGTGGCGAAATTTGCCTTTGAAAAGGGCAGAGTGGCTATCCGGGAGGGCAAAACACTACCTTAATGTGTAAATGACCTTAATGTGTAGATGACCTTAATGTGTAGATGACCTTAATGTGTAGGTGATATTTAAAAAGGAATTTTCGCTTTGGCAAGTTTTGGCTAACTTATGGCCCCTGTTCTATTTTAACTTTGTAGAATATATGCATGGTTGGCAATAAGTGTACTCAACACCACTTGCATTGCTTTGCTTATTTTGCATTAAAAATGATGGGAGATGAACTAAATCTTGAGATTTAATTGTAATTTAGTTTAAATATTTTTTGTAACCTTAAAATGTGAAAAAGCATATACCGTAATTACTCTATCTTTTCGGACACGTAAAAATAATTATTTCTTTTCGTGTCCGAAAACTTAGATACGAAAAATGTTCACAAAATACAGGTGTCCGAAAACTTAGAGTCGAAAATTGAAGTGTCCGAAAATAGCGTCAATTGTATCAACGACCACCGGTAATAGCACGCGCTTGTAAAATACCATGCCGCAAAGTATAAATTACAGTTAAATATGTTTGCACTGCATTTTAAATTATTTTAAATGCTTCATTTATGTGACCGAAAGTTACTACAAGTTTGTACTTTGGCCAACAAGTTCAAAGATGAGCATGTGATGTACCGATACACGCTAGTATGAACCTGTAATTAACGCAATACAAAAGCAAACTATGAATTCTTTGTTTGTTCATTTCCGATATTTGTTGTCTAACACCTTCCATTGTTCGTCAAATTTGCAATAGGGTACATCACACTTCGAAGCGTTTAGTATATGTCACAGTTATATTACTGAGATGGGGTAGTACCATTGCGGTATATAATGGAACTGTTAATTGGCACTACCCCTGGTAATTGTCATAACGCTTATGCTATCGGGCGAAACCATTGTTTAATACCGGTTTACAAGGTTATTTACCCAATAGCATATGTAATGGTCCGTTGCCCTCAGGCATGCACCTGCCATGTTTTATGATGTTAATCTGGTTGTAAATCCCCATGATCGAAGTGTCATTAGATATCGAAAACAGGACCGAAATTTGGTAAAATAGCGATGTAAAATATACTGTCCGAAAACTTAGAGACATTAATTATGGACGAAAACTCGTGTGTCCGAAAATATAGAGTCACGAAAAATAATTATTTTTGCTTAAAAAGGGGGTGTCCGAAAACTTAGAGTGTCCGAAAACATAGAGTGATTACGGTACTTTTTCCCATTGCCAATTGGTCCCCATTCAGACCCCAAAGTCGATATATAAAAACCACTATCATTGTACATGGAAGAATTTTTATTGTATGCAAAAATATTTGTAAGAAAATTGCTATTGTATTAAATATTGATTTTGTTGATATTCTGGTATTGCTTCTTCTTAACTTTGATTCTATTTTATTATTTTTTATCAAAATTATATCTGTTTTGAAAAAAAAGTTAATAAGTTCATACAAACTCGCTTTAAATAAGTCAGGCATTTGATCTGGTACACAGACACACTTAAGAGATAATCATACTTAGGTAAAAGAGCAATATTTTATGACAATGTTTGTTTATGGAGCCCTTGACATTCCTGTCCTGCTGTGACTTCCAGTGTCTTCATTTTCTGTTTGGTTTATGGATGTTTATTTTTGATAAAAACAAGCAAGGTGTTGGGCAATAAATTGATATTGATTTTAAATGGCCTAAATGGCATTTGCACTTTGAAATACTTTGTAAAAGGCTCTGTTTGATATAAATATTTTTCTAAAATGATGTCTTTTATCCAGTTTGTATCAAAGCTCAGCCTTTGATTGTTGACACAGCATCTCTGTTAATTATCATATTCCATTCCCCTTAAAATCCCGAACACAACTTGGCAGGTTGATTGGGTCCAAAGATCGCGATAGTGATATATCCAGTTGTAAAACTAAGAAAATTCTGTCGAAATCAAAACAAGATAGCAATAATAATAATACGTCACCAGCTGATTAACCCATTTATGCCTAGCGTCTTGACAAAAAGGCCTTGGCAAACAGCGTAGACCCAGATGAGACGCCGCATGATGCGGCATCACATCAGGGTCTGCGCTGTTTGCTTTAAGGAATTTCTGTAAGAAATATTCTAAATATAGAAATACATATACTAGACATCCCCAATTTTGGAAATAAATTGATGTAATTTAGAAGGATGGACGAGTCCACTAGGCATAAATGTATTAAAATGCCCCCCTGGTGTAGAGGAAAAGGGTTCTGTTTAACCACTAGAGGTCCCACGTTCAAGTCCTGCTTTAGGCAAACAAAATATTTAACTTTTTTATACCCCCACAAACGAAGTTTAGGGGGGTATATAGGAGTGAACTTGTCGGTCGGTCAGTCGGTCAGTCTGTCGGTCCGTATTAAGTGTCAGCTCTCTAATTCAAGTAGTTTTCATCCGATCTTCACCAAACTTGGTCAGAAGTTGTATCTACATGATGTCTAGGTCATGAATGAACATGGGCCTTGCCGGGTCAAAAACTAGGTCACTGGGTCACTTAGTGCGTTTTTTAACCTTCAGCATGGTAATTCAAGTAGTTTACATCCGATCTTCACCAAACTTGGTCAGAAGTTTTATGGAGATGATCTTAAGGCTAAGTTAGAACATGGGCCTTTCTGGGTCAAAAACTAGGTCAAGGGGTCACTTAGTGCGTTTTAAAAATTGAGCATGGTGTCCGCTGTTTTTTGTGAAGACGACATGCAAAATATTATATGTCAATGCGGCATGTGCGGTATTCATCACGTCTGTGACAAAGCTCTAGTTTGCTTTATAGTAATCTCAGACTATTAAGAATATTAAAGTGTTGTCAATAAATACATTACATTACATTTATTAACGTTGAATTGTAAAATGTAAATAGTATGGAAATAAGTTCTGTAAATGTGACAATCTGTATAATAAAAATATAGTAAATATTTACTTTTAAGACAATGTGTTTGATTGCCCATTCTATAAATGGTAGTTTCTGACCACAAAAAGAATACAAAAGGCAGAAGGAAGACCCCCTAGGAGTGTGAGTCATTTGTGGAGGATGTACTGTGCAGTCCATATCAATGTGACATGCTCAGCCCAAACTCATAGATACAATAGTTAAGATACACAGTTTTCTAATAACTTGACATAAGTGATCAATATGATGAGAAAGAGTGTCATTAGCAAGAAATAGGTCACTAGGTTTAAGGTCAAAAGTCAAGGTCAAAGGTCAGGTTAAGGAAATGTGTACACTTTGTACTGAGCATAACACCGTCATCTTTGATGGATTTTTAAATGACTTGCTTAAAGTGATCGGGATACACAGTCACATGCTCAAGAATTAGTCCTTTAAGTCCAAAGTAAAGGTCAAAGGTAAATTTTGGAATTAAGTCCTGAACAATTTGTCCAGAGTATAACTTTGTTGGGCATGGATGGATTTTGAAATATCTGGGCATTAGCTATCGGCATGATGAGACTTGTGAAAGTACATGGTCTTAAGGTCAAGGTCACAATTAAAAGTCAAAGATCAATTTAGGAAAATTTGTACATGACACTTTGCCCCAAGTATAACTTTGTATAGCGTTGTTGGATTTTCAAAAACAGTCGAAACATGATGGCTCATACTCGCAGGGACTGACAATTTTTTAAAGCCATCCGGAATTTGAGCAAATTGATTTCCAATATAATTTATTTACTAACATGTATCTGCAATGGATTTGCATCTTCATTTGACGAGTATTTATACTGCCTAAATAACATACTTCTCTGTACAGATTTTATATAAAAATTCAACTTTTGCTCCAGTCAATGGACCACTCTCCAGCTGTCAATCAAACTCACGTAATAATCAGATTTTGTTTATTGCGGCCACATGGTCCGACAAACATTATAAAGACTGTTGGAGTAAGAGTTTTATGAAAACACAACTAAGTGGGCAAAGCGATCGCATATTTGGCGACTGGTCAATTAATGATTGAGTCGATGACATGTTTCTGACCCATGTGACATCAATTATGGCGTTCTTTAACTCAAGCATTCTAAATTGATTAACAGCTTTATGGGATTTGAAGCGAGTTTAAGGTTAAGGTCACAATATAAGGTCAAAGTTTAATAAAGCAATTTAAATAAGACTTTGTCTAGTAAGTACCTTAAAAACTTTTTAAAGACTTAATTTTTTTCACAATGTCACTCACTGTTTGGTCAGACACCATTTTGTTTAAATAGGCTACAAGCCTACCAGTATGGGAATCAGCAAAGGAAAGAAATGCTGGGAATATAATAAGGAAATGTAATATGCCAACAAAAATCAATAAAATATTCTTGAAATATTCTTGGGCGAAGGCAATTCTTTAGGGAAGGTCACGGAACCATGAAACAAACATTTAAACGACGCTCTGAGAAAACAGAATTTAATGCATGTACATTAAGTGTGATCTCAAGTAAGCCTGTGCAGTGAGCACAGGCTAATCAGGGACAACTCTTTCCATGTTAACTGGATTTTGCGCTAAGAAGAGAATCCTTTTAACAAAACTATCTAAAAGTCAGACAGTGTTGTCCCTGATTAGCCCGCATGCACTGCACAGGCTAATCTGGAACGACACTACGCTCATGCATTAAACCCTGTTTTTCCAGAATGAGGCTTATTTGTTTGCCTACCTAAACCCTTTTAGCGCTGGAACCGAATTTTGAAGGCCTTTGCAAACAGTTTGGATCCAGATGAGACGCCACAAAAGTGGCGTCTCATCAGGATCCAAACTGTTTGCTATTCTGATAGTATTCTTTGAAAAAAATCGAAGATAATGCTAATTTTAGAACTTCAGCAGATGACATTTTAGCAGACGACAAATTTCCCAGCATGCAAAGGGTTAACATAGGAATACTGTGTTTGTGTGTGAGACCACTGATAAATAGCTGCTCTATCAGATACAACTTCAGGAGATGGGTACTAAAAATAGAACATGCATTGTCATTTCTGTTTACATCCATTTGTGAGGGAGATCAGCAAATCTCTAGTGGATGTGTGATAATTGTTTGCTTTGTGCATGAAACAACTACATGTACAATACTATGTGGTAGGGCTCATTGGGTCATTGTCGACCTGAAATGACTCGAAGTCAACCGGGGGTGACTAGAAGCAGATTCTTGTCACCCTGGGCTGACTTCAAGCCGACCGGGTGACTAGAATCGGCTTGAAGTCACCCCAGGGTGACATGAATCGGGTTCTAGTCACCCCCTGGTGACTTCAAGCCATTTCAGGTCGACAATGACCCAATGAGCTGTAGTAGTCTGTCCCATCAGCAAGTTTTTGGGTAAAAGAGCAATATTTTATGACAATGTTTGTTTATGGAGCCCTTGACATTCCTGTCCTGCTGTGACTTCCAGTGTCTTCATTTTCTGTTTGGTTTATGGATGTTTATTTTTGATAAAAACAAGCAAGGTGTTGGGCAATAAATTGATATTGATTTTAAATGGCCTAAATGGCATTTGCACTTTGAAATACTTTGTAAAAGGCTCTGTTTGATATAAATATTTTTCTAAAATGATGTCTTTTATCCAGTTTGTATCAAAGCTCAGCCTTTGATTGTTGACACAGCATCTCTGTTAATTATCATATTCCATTCCCCTTAAAATCCCGAACACAACTTGGCAGGTTGATTGGGTCCAAAGATCGCGATAGTGATATATCCAGTTGTAAAACTAAGAAAATTCTGTCGAAATCAAAACAAGATAGCAATAATAATAATACGTCACCAGCTGATTAACCCATTTATGCCTAGCGTCTTGACAAAAAGGCCTTGGCAAACAGCGTAGACCCAGATGAGACGCCGCATGATGCGGCATCACATCAGGGTCTGCGCTGTTTGCTTTAAGGAATTTCTGTAAGAAATATTCTAAATATAGAAATACATATACTAGACATCCCCAATTTTGGAAATAAATTGATGTAATTTAGAAGGATGGACGAGTCCACTAGGCATAAATGTATTAAAATGCCCCCCTGGTGTAGAGGAAAAGGGTTCTGTTTAACCACTAGAGGTCCCACGTTCAAGTCCTGCTTTAGGCAAACAAAATATTTAACTTTTTTATACCCCCACAAACGAAGTTTAGGGGGGTATATAGGAGCGAACTTGTCGGTCGGTCAGTCGGTCAGTCTGTCGGTCCGTATTAAGTGTCAGCTCTCTAATTCAAGTAGTTTTCATCCGATCTTCACCAAACTTGGTCAGAAGTTGTATCTACATGATGTCTAGGTCATGAATGAACATGGGCCTTGCCGGGTCAAAAACTAGGTCACTGGGTCACTTAGTGCGTTTTTTAACCTTCAGCATGGTAATTCAAGTAGTTTACATCCGATCTTCACCAAACTTGGTCAGAAGTTTTATGGAGATGATCTTAAGGCTAAGTTAGAACATGGGCCTTTCTGGGTCAAAAACTAGGTCAAGGGGTCACTTAGTGCGTTTTAAAAATTGAGCATGGTGTCCGCTGTTTTTTGTGAAGACGACATGCAAAATATTATATGTCAATGCGGCATGTGCGGTATTCATCACGTCTGTGACAAAGCTCTAGTTTGCTTTATAGTAATCTCAGACTATTAAGAATATTAAAGTGTTGTCAATAAATACATTACATTACATTTATTAACGTTGAATTGTAAAATGTAAATAGTATGGAAATAAGTTCTGTAAATGTGACAATCTGTATAATAAAAATATAGTAAATATTTACTTTTAAGACAATGTGTTTGATTGCCCATTCTATAAATGGTAGTTTCTGACCACAAAAAGAATACAAAAGGCAGAAGGAAGACCCCCTAGGAGTGTGAGTCATTTGTGGAGGATGTACTGTGCAGTCCATATCAATGTGACATGCTCAGCCCAAACTCATAGATACAATAGTTAAGATACACAGTTTTCTAATAACTTGACATAAGTGATCAATATGATGAGAAAGAGTGTCATTAGCAAGAAATAGGTCACTAGGTTTAAGGTCAAAAGTCAAGGTCAAAGGTCAGGTTAAGGAAATGTGTACACTTTGTACTGAGCATAACACCGTCATCTTTGATGGATTTTTAAATGACTTGCTTAAAGTGATCGGGATACACAGTCACATGCTCAAGAATTAGTCCTTTAAGTCCAAAGTAAAGGTCAAAGGTAAATTTTGGAATTAAGTCCTGAACAATTTGTCCAGAGTATAACTTTGTTGGGCATGGATGGATTTTGAAATATCTGGGCATTAGCTATCGGCATGATGAGACTTGTGAAAGTACATGGTCTTAAGGTCAAGGTCACAATTAAAAGTCAAAGATCAATTTAGGAAAATTTGTACATGACACTTTGCCCCAAGTATAACTTTGTATAGCGTTGTTGGATTTTCAAAAACAGTCGAAACATGATGGCTCATACTCGCAGGGACTGACAATTTTTTAAAGCCATCCGGAATTTGAGCAAATTGATTTCCAATATAATTTATTTACTAACATGTATCTGCAATGGATTTGCATCTTCATTTGACGAGTATTTATACTGCCTAAATAACATACTTCTCTGTACAGATTTTATATAAAAATTCAACTTTTGCTCCAGTCAATGGACCACTCTCCAGCTGTCAATCAAACTCACGTAATAATCAGATTTTGTTTATTGCGGCCACATGGTCCGACAAACATTATAAAGACTGTTGGAGTAAGAGTTTTATGAAAACACAACTAAGTGGGCAAAGCGATCGCATATTTGGCGACTGGTCAATTAATGATTGAGTCGATGACATGTTTCTGACCCATGTGACATCAATTATGGCATTCTTTAACTCAAGCATTCTAAATTGATTAACAGCTTTATGGGATTTGAAGCGAGTTTAAGGTTAAGGTCACAATATAAGGTCAAAGTTTAATAAAGCAATTTAAATAAGACTTTGTCTAGTAAGTACCTTAAAAACTTTTTAAAGACTTAATTTTTTTCACAATGTCACTCACTGTTTGGTCAGACACCATTTTGTTTAAATAGGCTACAAGCCTACCAGTATGGGAATCAGCAAAGGAAAGAAATGCTGGGAATATAATAAGGAAATGTAATATGCCAACAAAAATCAATAAAATATTCTTGAAATATTCTTGGGCGAAGGCAATTCTTTAGGGAAGGTCACGGAACCATGAAACAAACATTTAAACGACGCTCTGAGAAAACAGAATTTAATGCATGTACATTAAGTGTGATCTCAAGTAAGCCTGTGCAGTGAGCACAGGCTAATCAGGGACAACTCTTTCCATGTTAACTGGATTTTGCGCTAAGAAGAGAATCCTTTTAACAAAACTATCTAAAAGTCAGACAGTGTTGTCCCTGATTAGCCCGCATGCACTGCACAGGCTAATCTGGAACGACACTACGCTCATGCATTAAACCCTGTTTTTCCAGAATGAGGCTTATTTGTTTGCCTACCTAAACCCTTTTAGCGCTGGAACCGAATTTTGAAGGCCTTTGCAAACAGTTTGGATCCAGATGAGACGCCACAAAAGTGGCGTCTCATCAGGATCCAAACTGTTTGCTATTCTGATAGTATTCTTTGAAAAAAATCGAAGATAATGCTAATTTTAGAACTTCAGCAGATGACATTTTAGCAGACGACAAATTTCCCAGCATGCAAAGGGTTAACATAGGAATACTGTGTTTGTGTGTGAGACCACTGATAAATAGCTGCTCTATCAGATACAACTTCAGGAGATGGGTACTAAAAATAGAACATGCATTGTCATTTCTGTTTACATCCATTTGTGAGGGAGATCAGCAAATCTCTAGTGGATGTGTGATAATTGTTTGCTTTGTGCATGAAACAACTACATGTACAATACTATGTGGTAGGGCTCATTGGGTCATTGTCGACCTGAAATGACTCGAAGTCAACCGGGGGTGACTAGAAGCAGATTCTTGTCACCCTGGGGTGACTTCAAGCCGACCGGGTGACTAGAATCGGCTTGAAGTCACCCCAGGGTGACATGAATCGGGTTCTAGTCACCCCCTGGTGACTTCAAGCCATTTCAGGTCGACAATGACCCAATGAGCTGTAGTAGTCTGTCCCATCAGCAAGTTTTTGGGTCATGTAGTTCTCATAGTCAGCCTGGGCTCAATGCACTGTCGTTGCATGTGAGTGTAGTTGGTGATCACTGAATATTAGACGGGGTTGCCTTCTGGTACTTCAGGTTGGCCCGATACCAACATTGAAGGAATTTCAGAAAAAAATATAAATAGCTTGAAATGGCGGACATAAATAAAACTTTGTCCCAGTATTGCCCAATTATAGCTCCAAAATGACATATCACAAATAAATGACTTTTCTGTTATCATCTGAAACATAGAGACATTGTTTGTTTAGGTCAATTTTGAGTGTTTTGTGTGTGAATATTTTAAATGGATGGACAAATATGTGCAAAACTGGTGAATACAAATGAAATTAATGTTGGTTTCATGCAAGTGTTTTTACATGGGTGTTGGTGACCTGTTAGCCAATGTTTGTTGACTCGGTAGGGTTAGGCAAATTATTATTGTCCACTTAGAAATTCCTCTTCATGTAAGTCGTTTTGATTATCAGGACCTAAATAAAACTGAACAAACTCAATGGTTCTGATCTGTGGCCAATGTAAATACAGGACAAAAGAAAATTGGCAGTGAAAAGTAATTTCGCCGCAGCCAAATCACTGTTCACACAGCAGAGAGGAAAAGTGTCAACAAAAGGCATGACATCTGTGTCAGATTTTATAAAAAGATATCAGTTTGTCAAATAAATTCTTATCGCAATTAACAAATATTTTAAGTGTTAAAATGTTGGACAATCTTCTGTTAAATATTTTTGATAACCATGTTATGATATTACAAAATAAGTTTCCATCTGTCATTGTGAATTAGCAAAATAGTGTGTTGTAGAGTTTTGGGAGGTTTGCATCAGAACTATAACAGAACTATAACAGAACTATAATAGAACTATAACAGAAATATAACAGAACTATACCAGAACTATAACAGAACTATAACAGAACTATAACAGAACTATAACAGAACTATAACATTAGTATGAGTCTCCTTCTGACAAAACTGGTCATAATGCATGTGCGTTAAGTGTCGTCCAAGATTAGCCACACAGCGGACTGCACAGGCTAATCTGGGACGACACTTTAAGCACATGCATTATGCCCAGTTTTCTCAGAACACAATGAAAATAAGCTGCACCATGCACATGTTTGACCTTGGCACGATTGTGTGATTTTGAAAATTGCATTGTCTACAGTGATCCCCCATTAAAACTTTTTCACTGATCCCCTTTAGTACTTTAACAGTGTTTCCCCTTTACCTTTTGCAGAGATCCCCCTTATTACTTTCTGTAGTGATTCCCTTTATACATTCTACAGTGATCCCCCTTTACACCTACTAGAGTGATCCCCCTTTACACCCTCTACAGTGATTTTCCTTTACACCTTTTACAGTGATGGCCCATTACACCTTCTACAATTATCCCCTTTAAACCCTCTACAGTGATCCCATTTACACCCTCTACAGTAATCCCCTTAACACCCTCTACAGTTATCCCCTTAACACCCTCTACAGTTATCCCCTTAACACCCTCTACAGTAATCCCTTTAACACCCCTCTACAGTTATCCCCTTAACACCCTCTACAGTAATCCCATTTACACCCCTCTACAGTAATCCCCTTAACACCCTCTACAGTTATCCCCTTAACACCCTCTACAGTAATCCCCCATTACACCCTCTACAGTAATCCCCCTTTACACCCTCCACAGTAATCCCCCTTAACACCCTCTTCAGTTATCCCCTTAACACCCGCTACAGTAATCCCCCATTACACCCTCTACAGAAATCCCCCTTTACACCCTCCACAGTAATCCCCCTTAACACCCTCTACGTAACCCCCCTTAACACCCTCTACGTAACCCCCCTTTACACCCTCTATAGTAGTCCCCCTTTACACCCTCTACAGTTTTCCCGCTTTGCACCCTCTACAGTAAACCCCTTTAAACCCTCTAGAGTGATCCCATTTACACCCTCTACAGTTATCCCCTTTAAACCCTCTACAGTGATCCCATTTACACCCTCTACAGTAATCCCCTTAACACCCTCAACAGTTATCCCCTTAACACCCTCTACAGTAATCCCCCATTACACCCTCTACAGTAATCCCCCTTTACACCCTCTACAGTAATCCCCCTTTACACCCTCTACAGTGATCCCCCTTTACAATCTCTACAGTTATTACCTTTTACACCCTCTACAGTTATCCCCCTTTACACCCTCTATAGTGATCCCATTTTACACCCTCTACAGTGATCCCCCATAACACCCTCTACAGTAATCCCCCTTTGCACCCTCTACAGTGACCGCCCATTACACCCTCTACAGTAATCACCCTTTACGCCCTCTACAGTGATCCCCTTTTACACCCTCTACAGTGATCCCCTTCTAACACATTCTCAATTTATCCCCCTTTTCAAGCTTTTAAGTGACCCCCCCCCCCATTTTACTCATTATAAAGTGACCCCCTCCCCCTTTGCCTTCTACAGTGATCCCCTCTTTAAAGAGCTTTTTGTGCAACAAATGGCAGTAAGTACAAGCAACATAAAGTATATTCCAATGTCCTTTTATTTTTTCATAAATCTCAGAAATTGTATAGTGTATTCTTATTTAAAAATAAACAAACAATAATTTTTCACAATGTTATTTTTTGCTGTACATTTATGTACACTTAAAAGTGAACCCACCATCAAAATAAACGTACAGTTATAGACACTGTTATATCAAACCAGTGCATGATTGCGATTGTGAACTTGTGCACGGGACATGGTAATGATTCATTTTTTTAATTCAAACAAGATCTGTAAATATGTCAGATTCTTAAATTTCAAATTCCGCCGAAGAATTGGTCTGTAGAATGGCAACTCTTGTTTCTTTGACATATGACCATGTGGATTTACTTGTCTTCCATTGAACTGGATCAACTTTGTATTATTCAGTGATTGAGTACAATAATACAATTTTACAAAAAATTCCTTTGTTGAAAAACACAACACATTTGGACCTGTGCCAAATATATAATGGAAAACTAATTGTATAGTCTGTTAACATTTAATAATGTTTTGTTACAAAAAAAATACTGAGATTTTAATATAAAAGATTTTAATTTTATTTCATGTAGAAGCTGCATACTTTCTTTCCATTTTCACTTTGTTATTTCAATTATGCTATTCAAGGATCGTGCTTTTAATTCAGTCATACAACAAAATATTTATTAGAGTAGGAAAGAAAATTAAGCTGTTTTTATTCAGAACCCAAGCTGAGCTCAAATACTATTGTCCAACAATCATGTGGCTATTTGACCAGTTTTACAATTATTGGCTAACATTATATGATAGACTTTAAGATTTGTCTTTAATATTGCTAGCCTGAAATCATAAATATTACTCTAATAATAAGATATTCTATTCATCTATGAAGAATATATTTGCTAATCTTTATTAATCTGTAAAAACATGTTATTATTTTTAATTTGATTAATGCTATCTATCTTAATGAAATGATGTATATAACTTTTTTTTGTTGATTAGTTGTAAGTAATGTGTATGTGGGTATGTTGCTTTTATTGATGAATCTGAAAGAAATACATGTAATGTGTATTTTTACTTTATTGATCAATCTGCAAGAAATATATGTAATGTGTGGGTATTCTTACTTTATTGATTATTCTGCAAGAAATGATGTATAAGTACATCTGCTTCTGTTGAGTAAGCTGCAAGATATGATGTATAAGTACATCTGCTTCTGTTGAGTAAGCTGCAAGATATGATGTATAAGTACATCTGCTTCTGTTGATTATCTGCTAGAAATGATGTTTAAGTACATCTGCTTCTGTTGATTTATCTGCTAGATATGATGTATAAGTACATCTGCTTCTGTTGATTAATCTGCAAGATATGATGTATAAGTACATCTGCTTCTGTTGATTAATCTGCTAGATATGATGTATAAGTACATCTGCTTCTGTTGAATAATCTGTTAGATATGATGTATAAGTACATCTGCTTCTGTTGATTAATCTGTTAGATATGATGTATAAGTACATCTGCTTCTGTTGATTAATCTGCTAGATATGATGTATAAGTACATCTGCTTCTGTTGAATAATCTGTTAGATATGATGTATAAGTACATCTGCTTCTGTTGATTAATCTGTTAGATATGATGTATAAGTACATCTGCTTCTGTTGATTAATCTGCTAGATATGATGTATAAGTACATCTGCTTCTGTTGATTAATCTGTTAGATATGATCTATAAGTACATCTGCTTCTGTAAATTAATCTGCTAGATATGACGTATAAGTACATCTGCTTCTGTTGATTAATCTGCAAGATATGATGTGTGAGTATATTTTCTTCTATGTATTAATTTTAAGAAATAATGTGTGGATACATTTGCTTCTGTAAATTAATATGCTAGCAATAAGCATGTGGGTATTTTTGCTTCTGTTGATAATAGAAGAAATCATGAGTTTTAAAAATCAACGAAAATAATTAAGACGTCACGCTGTTCAACATTTCACAATATGTAAAATAAAAATAGAAATAATGTGTACATAAGCAAGAAAGCAGACCTGAAATCAGAGTGTAAACAAAGTCCTTGCATGAACTTCTCATGTTCAACAAGATATAAGAGCTTTAATACAAAGTCTGTATTGTCTTCAATGATGTAGCTCTTTTCCATAATTAGTTTCATTTTAGTGGTAAGCCCTGTTTGGAAAAATTGGGCACTTAATATTGATTTGAATTATGCTTTCAATGGGGGATGAGATTAGCTTTATCAGACATTTTTGATTACAGTCTATTTAAAGCACTTAATTTGACTGGAGACTTTCTGCTCAAGGTTGCAATTAAGCATGTAGCATATTTGTTAAAGTCTTGCCGTCAAATAGTTGTATCTATACTATAAATGTCAGTATCAGATATAGTGCTGCAACAATACGCCAAAAACCGTATTGCAATATATTGTCAGTTCAAAAACCCGTATTGCAATATATCGCAATATATTGCTAACTTGTACCAAAATTATAACTTGCCAATTACCCGATAATCCCATAAATTCCAATTTTAAAGCAAATTCTGGTAAATATTTACTATAAATGTGCTCAAGAATAATAAGAAACACAAACATTCGCAAATTTTCTTAAGTATCAAATACATTTTTGCAATTGTTACTATTTAAAGATGTGATGAAATAACGTCCAACCGGGGCGTTTTTCCCACTGAACACGCGTAATTCAGCTGAAGTGATGTTCCCGTTTTTATACAACACAAAATACACCCATACTTTCCATGCGACGTTCTACATGTCTGTATAATTTTCGCGCGCTTTTTATTGAGACAAAGGATAAAGCACTTTTTATTTGACGCTATAATTTTTTATTGTCGCGTTAGCATTCAAATTTGGAAGCGTGTTTCCGAAATTCGGATTACAAATAATGCTCAAATCAGAATCGAACGAAACATTTACAGCTGTGCGCAATTAATTCAATGATAATCTGTTCAAAAGCATCGAATGAATGCTCCCATGTAACAACGCTACTCCGTATAATACACTTTTTAGAATGCTATTTTTACGTAAAAAATAATTTACACTGCTTTGTTTTGTTTACCTTTTTATCATTATTTCGGATGGCTTTTCTGGACGAAATGTGAATGAATTTTTGTAAAATTTTCGTACCGGTATGATGAAAATCATATCGCAATACAATATGCGGATTGCGTATTGCGATATATACCGATATACCGGTATATTGTTGCAGCCCTAATCAGATACAATAGTATCAACAGGCTATCATCAATGTCTAAGCTGATAAGACATGTATGTCTAATATGAAAAATATTAGCCTGACACTCTTGGAAAAAAAGTGTTGTTATGTATTAGCCTGTGTGGTTCCTGATCTGATCACTAATATTGATATCCACCAACTAAAACTGATATTCACTTAACCCTTTGCATGCTGGGAAATTTGTCGTCTGCTAAAATGTCGTCTGCTGAATTTCTAAAATTAGCATTTTCTACGATTTTTTTTCAAAGAATACTATCAGAATAGCAAACAGTTTGGATCCAGATGAGACGCCACGTTCTGTGGCGTCTCATCTGGATCCAAACTGTTTGCAAAGGCCTTCACAACTCGGTTCCCGCACTGTAAGGGTTAAACTGATATTCTACTAAAACTGCTATTAAACTTAAACTGATATTTAACTTATACTGATATTCAACTGATACTGATATTCAACTTTTACTGATATTCAACTAATATTGATATTCAAATAATACTGATATCCAACTAATTCTGATATCCAAGTCATATTGATATACAACTAATACTGATATTGAAATAATACTGATATTCAACAAATACTGATATTCAACTTAAACAGATATTCTACTAAAACAGATATTCATCTAATACTGATATTCAACTAATACTGATATTCAAATAAAAAGGATATTCATCTAATAATAATATTCAACCAAAACTGATATTCAACTTACACTGATATTCAACTAAAACTGATATTCAATTTATACTGATATTCAACTAATACTGATGTTCAACTAAAACTGATATTCAACTATACTGATATTCCACTTATACTGATATTCAACTAATACTGATGTTCAACTTATACTGATATTCAACTAATACTGATATTCAACTTACACTGATACTCAACTAATACTGATGTTCAACTTATACTGATGTTCAACTAATACTGATATTCAACTAATACTGATATTCAAATAATACTGATATTCAACTTATACTAATACTCAACTTATACTGATATTCAACTAATACTGATATTCAACTTACACTGATACTCAACTAATACTGATATTCAACTAATACTGATATTCAACTCAAACTGATATTCAACTTATACTGATATTCAGCTAAAACTTATATTCAACTAAAACTGATGTTCAGCTAATTTTGACATTCAATTTAAACAGATATTTAACTTACACATATATTCAACTAATACTGATATTTAACTAAAACTGATATTCAACTTATACTTATATTTAACTTAAACTAATATTTAACTTATACTAATATTCAACTGATACTGACATTCAACAACTAACACTGATATTCAATTAAAACTGATATTCAACCAATACAGATATTCAACTAATACTTATATTCAGCAAATAACACTGATATTCAACTAATACTGATATTCAACTAATACTGATATTCAACTTATGCTGATATTCAACTAAAACTGCTATTGAAGTTATGCTGATATTCAACAACTAACGCTGATATTCAATTAATACTGATATTCAACTAATACTGATATTCAACTAATTACTGATATTCAACTAATAACTGCATTGTCAGTGTGCATGGTCGCTTACCAGGACCGTTAACTCTGACAATCCATAAATCAGATAACCCATAGGTTGCAATGGTTATTTGGATATTGTTTCCTCCCAGCAATGAGGAAGTTCCTGATTGTATTCTAACTCTGGGAGAATTCTCAAAATTGCCATTAGACATGAGTATTGGCTTTACCTGGGAAACATACTTGAGAGTATCTCAATAAGCCATGGGCTTTTGCTGCTAACAATAATTAGCCTGGCTCTGGGAAAACTGAGCTTAATGCATGTGTGTTAAGTTTCAATTAAAGGAAGTCTCTCTTTAGCGAAAATCCAGTGTAGGCGGAGAGTGTCATCCAGTGTAGGCGGAGAGTGTCATCCCTGGCAGAGAGTGTCATCCCTAGATAGGCGGAGAGTGTCATCCCTAGTCTGTCCAGTGTAGGTGGAGAGTGTCATCCCTAGTCTGTCCAGTGTAGGTGGAGAGTGTCATCCCTAGTCTGTCCAGTGTAGGTGGAGAGTGTCATCCCAGTGTAGGCGGAGAGTGTCATCCCAGTGTAGGCGGAGTGTCATCCCTAGTTAGGCGGAGAGTGTCATCCCTGGCGGAGAGTGTCATCCCTAGTTAGACGGAGAGTGTCATCCCTGGCAGAGTGTCATCCCTGGCGGAGAGTGTCAACCCTAGTTAGGTGGAGAGTGTCATCCCTGGCGGAGAGTGTCATCCCTAGTCTGCAGTGTAGGCGGAGAGTGTCATCCCTAGTTAGGCGGAGAGTGTCATCCGTGGCAGAGTGTCATCCCTGGCGGAGAGTGTCAACCCTAGTTAGGCGGAGAGTGTCATCCCTGGCGGAGAGTGTCATCCCTAGTCTGCAGTGTAGGCGGAGAGTGTCATCCCTAGTCTGCAGTGTAGGCGGAGAGTGTCATCCCTAGTCTGCAGTGTAGGCGGAGAGTGTCATCCCTAGTCTGTCCAGTGTAGGCGGAGAGTGTCATCCCTAGTCTGCAGTGTAGGCGGAGAGTGTCATCCCTAGTCTGCAGTGTAGGCGGAGAGTGTCATCCCTAGTCTGCAAAGGCTAATCTTGGACAACACTTTCTGCACATGCATTAAACCCCATTTTGGTAGAATGTTGCTCAGATAGATGTAGACTCTGAAAGAGCTGTATTGATGTTCCAGTAACTGTCCTGTGACAGCTCTTGTCCTGTGACAGCTCTTGTCCTGTGACAGCTCTTGTCCTGTGACAGCTCTTGTCCTGTGACAGCTCTTGTCCTGTGACAGCTCTTGTCCTGTGACAGCTCTTGTCCTGTGACAGCTCTTGTCCTGTGACAGCTCTTGTCCTGTGACAGCTCTTGTCCTTTGACAGCTCTTGTCCTGTGACAGCTCTTGTCCTGTGACAGCTCTTGTCCTGTGACAGATCTTGTCCTGTGACAGCTCTTGTCCTGTGACAGCTCTTGTCCTGTGACAGCTCTTGTCCTGTGACAGCTCTTGTTTGCTTGTTTTGCTGGAAACTATTCTACTTCCTTTTGAAAAAGAAAATTGTTGGGACTGTTTGCCTGTAGCTGTTAAATTCATACTATGAGGAGTTTGGTATTCTCTTACCTTCCAATGGAAACACTGTAAATATATTGATATTTTAATTATCACTTATCATGTCTTTAAATTATCATACACTTTCTTTTTCACAGCAATGACAATTTTGCAAGTAATGGCTTATATTTAGCCTATAATCAATCAAATGTTCAAAAGTTACTCAAACAGTAGCAACAAAAATATACAAATCAATCTAAATGACTGAAATGTGTTCTTTCAAATCAAGGACAGCAAGGGCGAATCAATAATAATGGCTACACACGTTAGAAAATGAGATACTTTTCAGTAATTTAAGGTGAGGAGATTTAAATCAGTTATTAGAGTTGTAACAATGGAGGAGGAAAGGTCAATAAATACAGTATTGAATTTGGTAGACAAATGTTAGTATAGCGACTTACCGAACAAATGGCGATAATAGTCTGCGCCCAAGATCATATTTCGGGCCCTATTGGGCGTGGATCAGTAAGTATTTATCTGACGGATAAGTTGTTATGCTTAGATTTCAGTAAGATTATTGCATGACTCAGTGACTGTGAATAAGAACGCAATAATTGACAAACACTGATTTTGGAATGTGCAGTAGATGGAAACATTGGATAAGAAAAGTGCAGTAGATGGTTACATTGGATATGAATAGTGCAGTAGATGGTAACATTGGATATGAATAGTGCAGTAGATGGTAACATTGGATATGAATAGAGCAGTAGATGGTAACATTGGATATCAATAGTGCAGTAGATGGTAACATTGGATATGAATAGAGCAGTAGATGGTAACATTGGATATGAATAGAGCAGTAGATGGTAACATTGGATATGAATAGTGCAGTAGATGGTAACATTGGATATGAATAGTGCAGTAGATGGTAACATTGGATATGAATAGTGCAGTAGATGGTAACATTTGATATGAATAGTGCAGTAGATGGTAACATTTGATATAAATAGAGCAGTAGATGGTAACATTGGATATGAATAGTGCAGTAGATGGTAACATTTGATATGAATAGTGCAGTAGATGGTTACATTGGATATGAATAGTGCAGCAGATAGTTACATTGGATATGAATAGTGCAGTAGATGGTTACATTTGATATGAATAGTGCAGTAGATGGTAACATTGGATATGAATAGTACAGTAGATGGGTACATTGGATATGAATAGTGCAGTAGATGGTTACATTTGATATGAATAGTGCAGTAGATGGTAACATTGGATATGAATAGTACAGTAGATGGTTACATTGGATATGAATAGTGCAGTAGATGGTTACATTTGATATGAATAGTGCAGTAGATGGTAACATTGGATATGAATAGTGCAGTAGATGGTTACATTGGATATGAATAGTGCAGTTGATGGTTACATTTGATATGAATAGTGCAGTAGATGGTAACATTGGATATGAATAGTGCAGTAGATGGTAACATTGGATATGAATAGTGCAGTAGATGGTAACATTGGATATGAATAGTGCAGTAGATGGTAACATTGGATATGAATAGTGCAGTAGATGATAACATTGGATATGAATAGTGCAGTAGATGGTAACATTGGATATGAATAGTGCAGTAGATGGTTACATTGGATATGAATAGTGCAGTAGATGGTTACATTGGATATGAATAGTGCAGTAGATGGTAACATTGGATATGAATAGTGCAGTTGATGGTCACATTGGATATGAATAGTGCAGTAGATGGTAACATTGGATATGAATAGAGCAGTAGATGGTAAGATTGGATATGAATAGTGCAGTAGATGGTAACATTTGATATGAATAGTGCAGTAGAATCTGATGGTAACATTGGATATGAATAGTGCAGTAGATGGTTACATTTGATATGAATAGTGCAGTAGATGGTTACATTGGATATGAATAGTGCAGTCGATGGTAACATTGGATATGAATAGTGCAGTAGATAGTAACTTTGGATATGAATAGTGCAGTAGATGGTTACATTGGATATGAATAGTGCAGTAGATGGTAACATTGGATATGAATAGTGCAGTAGATGGTAACATTGGATATGAATAGAGCAGTAGATGGTAACATTGGATATGAATAGTGCAGTAGATGGTAACATTGGATATGAATAGAGCCTCTCTCTGCATAAACCGTGCTTAATGCATGTGCGTAAATTGTTGTCCCAGATTAGACTATGTAGTCCATGCTTGATAATCAGGGACAACACTTTCCGTCTTGTCTGGATTTTTATTTGCAAGTGACTCCCTGTCGTTATTAGTAAACACAGGAAAAACTGAGACAACATTTTACGCACATCAGCATTTTGCACCATTTTCCCAAAAGGAAGCTTAATATAAAAGTCAATGTATGTTAATTGAATGCATGTGCAAAACCCCTTAAAACCCCATTGATTCTGCTCCGTGACAATATGAATTAGGATGAATGTTTTGGGCTTGGTTGAAGAGCATGTCATTTTTTTCCACTTCAGTTTTAATTTATGAAAGTCTTTGTGGACATATGGTGTTGCCTTTACCTGATTGACCTGCAGACTGGTTAGCTCTTTGCATGCTGGGAAATTTGTTGTCTGCTAAAATGTCGTCTGCAGAATTTCTAAAATTAGCATTTTCTTCAATTTTTTTCAAAGAATACTATCAGAATAGCAAACAGTTTGGATCCAGATGAGATGCCATGTTTTGTGGCGTCTCATCTGGATCCAAACTGTTTGCAAAGGCCTTCAAAATTCGGTTCCCGCACTGAAAGAGCTAAACCCCATTTTTACAGAGCACATCTCATATAATTTGTGCAAAAAGCTGTATGAATTTTATATCTTATATTTTATCTATTAGTGATATGAAAGAAAGTTGGTCATTACAACAAGTCATAGCGGTCAGAAAGATGCCTTTACATTGTAATGTTCATTTGAAAACTTGTCAGTGTAAATAAAACTTAAAAGGCGGTAACCATTGTGTTTGTCCCTCTTCTTATGCGTCATCAGTTGTTGAAAAGAGCTTTTATCTGCCATTCTTATGTGTTCTTTGTAAGCAGCATTGGCATACTTAGAAATAAAAATATGCTTTCAGACTGTTATTACATTTTACGAAAACAAGTTTCAATGCCTGTTATATTAAATTAAACTGCCACCCTCGTAATGTCTCTTTAGATCATAGCAAATCACTTTGGCTCAGGATAATGAAAGAGATCCTAAAAAGTGTCTCTAATTTATGTTCGGATAGCAGCATTTAAATAAATGAGGGCGCTGCCCTGCTTATTGAGGTGAAAGCAAAGTATGTACATCCATGAATACACCAAGATGTATAAACATTTGTTTACGCATTTTGTTATGCACTTTAAGTGATATTTTGAAGTGTTGATACACATGGAGATTTGCTTAAATTGTGCTTTATGCTAATATTATTTCGAAACAATAACACAAAAGTATTTATGATGCGGTATTTTTATGTCGATGTTTATACCACTGATTCAAGATAATAAAATACTAAAGTTATATGTGTTTATAATCCCAAAAACAAATTCTTTTTTAATTCAATTTTTTTGTTTTATATACATGTATGTAAGGACCTTTGTTAAAAGAACAACTTTAATATATACTTCATTATTTGCCTGGCCCCAGTGTATCTAATGTCACTAATAGGTGTCCTTACATTCAATTAATGACTGTGTGGTGATAGCACTTCTGTTTGGGAATCTGGTTTCCCTTCTTTAACATCGATGTGTAGACTTAGATTTGAGCCATGATCCCGGCTAATGGGGCTTGCAGTCCGTAAAGGCTCTGATCTGGGCTAACGGGGCTTGCAGTCTGTAAAGGCTCTGATCTGGGCTAATGGGGCTTGCAGTCTGTAAAGGCTCTGATCTGGGCTAACGGGGCTTGCAGTCAGTAAAGGCTCTGATCTGGGCTAATGGGGCTTGAAGTCTGTAAAGGCTCTGATCCGGGCTAATGGGGCTTGCAGTCAGTAAAGGCTCTGATCTGGGCTAATGGGGCTTGCAGTCTGTTAAGGCTCTGATCTGGGCTAACGGGGCTTGCAGTCCGTAAAGGCTCTGATCTGGGCTAACCGGGCTTGCAGTCCGTAAAGGCTCTGATCTGGGCTAATGGGGCTTGCAGTCCGTAAAGGCTCTGATCTGGGCTAACGGGGCTTGCAGTCCGTAAAGGCTCTGATCTGGGCTAACGGGGCTTGCAGTCCGTAAAGGCTCTGATCTGGGCTAACGGGGCTTGCAGTCCGTAAAGGCTCTGATCTGGGCTAACGAGGCTTGCAGTCCGTAAAGGCTCTGATCTGGGCTAACGGGGCTTGCAGTCCGTAAAGGCTCTGATCTGGGCTAACGGGGCTTGCAGTCCGTAAAGGCTCTGATCTGGGCTAACGGGGCTTGCAGTCCGTAAAGGCTCTGATCTGGGCTAATGGGGCTTGCAGTCCGTAAAGGCCCCTCAGAGACAATACTTTCCGCTTTTATTGTATTTTTGGCTATTACAGGAAATCTCTTCTTAGTGAAAATCCAGTAATTGCGGAAAGTGATGTTCCTGATTAGCCTGTGCAGACTGCACTGATTAGCCTGTGCGGACTGCACAGGCTTATCTTGGATGGCACTTTACACTCGTGCATTAAGCCCCGTTTTCCTAGAGCAAGGACCATTTAGAGTCACTTAACTTACATAAAATAAATCAAACTTATTAAGTTAATTATCATAAACTTTGACATTAATGGAAATTAGTTAATTCTTGTAAAACTTCTGTTATCCATTTATTTTGATAATATTTATTTGAAATAAAATGACGATACAGGCTTATTTCAACTTTGGCATAGTTATCAGACTGGTTTAAATACCAATTTTGCTATAGTTCAAAAGCATGACTGGCAAAATGTCATTCATGTATACATTGTGTAAACATCTCTGCTCTCTTGTCACTACAATGTTTGTTTGGTTCCATGAAGTAGCACAGTTTTAGCTCACCTAACCACTAATCGTGGGTTGTACCCATGGCTGGCGAGGGTTTGTGATCACCTTTGCTTGCCTTTCATCATGCATTGTGCATTGTCAACAATTGCCGTGTGAACAATCTAGAAGTCACATTTATGCCCCAATCTTCATGAAACTTGGTCAGAATATTTGCATGCAAAAAGTACGCATCTCTGTAACTACTACAAAAAATCAATTGAAACCTCACACTTGTCTTCCAGATCATCATGCAAGGTCAAAGACAAAGTCCCACATCTCTGATCTGTAACCTAGCAGAATTAACTCTTTCAGTGCTGGAACCGAATTTTAAAGGCCTTTGCAAACAGTTTGGGTCAAGATCAGACGCCACGTGTTTTTTTTTAACAGTTTGGATCAAGATCAGATGCCACAAAACGTGGCGTCTGATCTTGACCCAAACTGTTTGCTATTCTGATAGTATTTTTGAAATAAATCCAAGAAAATGCTAAATTTAAAAATAGTCAACATTTTTAGCTCATCTATTTTGAAAAAAAAAATTAACAATTGTCATCACCTTGGCGTCGTCATCTGCGTCGGCGTCAGCGTCGGCGTCCGGTTAAGTTTTGTGTTTAGGTCCACTTTTCTCAGAAAGTATCAACGCTATTGCATTTAAACTTGGTACACTTACTTACTATCATAAGGGGACTGGGCAGGCAAAGTAAGATAACTCTGGCGTGCATTTTTGACAGAATTATGTGCCCTTTTTATGCTTAGAAAATTGAAAATTTGGTTAAGTTTTGTGTTTAGGTCCATTTTATTCCTTAAGTATCAAAGCTATTGCTTTCATACTTGCAACGCTTACTAACTATCATAAGGGGACAGTGCAGGCCAAGTTATGTAACTCTGACTGGCATTTTGACAGAATTATGTGCCCTTTTTATACTTAGAAAATTGAAAATTTGGTTAAGATTTGTGTTTAGGTCCACTTTATCCCTTAAGTATCAAAGCTATTGCTTTCATACTTGCAATGCTTACTAACTATCTTAAGGGGACTGTGCAGGCAATGTTATGTAACTCTGACTGGCATTTTGACAGAATTATGGGCCCTTTATAGTTAGAAATTGAAAATTTGATTAAGTTTTGTGTTTTGGTCCATATTACCCCTAAAGTATCATAGATATTGCTTTCATACTTGGAACACTCGCAAACTTTCATTAGGGGACAGTATAGGACAAGTTGCATAAATCTGGTTGTCATTTTGACGGAATTATAGCCCTTTTTTTACTTAGTAACTTTGAATATATGGTTAAATTTTGTGTTTAGATCCACTTTAGTTCTAAAGTATCAAGGCTATTGCTTTAGAACTTCAAATACTTTCATGCTAACATGAGGGTACTGTACCTGGCAAGTTGAATTTTACCCTGACCTTTGAATGACCTTGACTATCAAGGTCAAATTATTAAATGTTGCTAAAATTGCCATATTATTTCTTTATTTATGATTATATTTGATTGATACTTTGACATAACAACTCTTACCTGACATACCACAATAGACTCCACCCAAACCATCCCCCACGCCCCCCTCCCCCCAGAATCCCCCCCCCTAAATTATTAAAAAAATTTTTTAAAAGATCATCTAATAAATGACTACACCCTCACATTATACCCCCTCACCGGCCCCCCCCCCCCCCCCCCCCCCCGGTATTTTTTTATTTATTTATTTTTGAAATACCGTCCAACCATCCCACCCAAGAAACCCCCCCCCCCCCTAAATTTTTTTGTGTGCATTTTTTGAAGATAATGTAATAAATGACCACCCACCCACACTATACATCCCTCTCCACCCCACCCCTTCCCTCCTTTGTGATTGAAGTATTGAGATAGTCCCTTCACCTTTAAAAGAAAAATAGATGAGCGGTCTGCACCCGCAAGGCGGTGCTCTTGTTTATACCTCTTGTTGTTCTGTCTGTACTTTGGAAATTTGGATAATTGTGTGTGTCCACCAAATCCTATCATGTTCTGTCATGCACATCAGGCAAAAGGTTTCATTTAGGGGCCAGTTGGGTCAATGTATAATGTTTGAGCTTAATCAGTTAAAGGGATCTTTTCACGCTTTGGTAAATTGACAAAATTGAAAAAAGTTGTTTCAGATTCGCAAATTTTCGTTTTGGTTATGATATTTGTGAGGAAACAGTAATACTGAACATTTACCATGCTCTAATATAGCCATTATATGTATCTTTTGACGATTTTAAAACCTAAAAAATATAAAGCGTTGCAACGCGAAACGATTGAATAATTTGGAGAGTTCTGTTTTTGTCGTTAAATTTTGTGAAACTACGAAGATTGCTTATATAAGGTATAAAATACGTTTAGAATGTGTTCTCGGCGGAATAGCTCAGTAGGTTAAAGCGTTTTTACTTCAGGAATCTGGCAGGACTCCAGGGGTCACTGGTTCGAAACCTGCTCCAGGCAATGTTCTTTTCCTTTTTTTCATTTTATTCTTGATTTTTTACTGGAGCTTTTACGATCCAATGTTTACATTTATCAATATAAAGCATTTAATGAATAAGTTAAAAAATGCCAAAATCTGTGAAAAGGCCCCTTTAAGCTACAATGGAGATATGGTGCTAAAATTGTTGTGTTGATTACAGACTGATCTATCAAGGTATTGCATTTGGGCCAGTAATGGGTCAAGGTCATTATTACAAAAAATAGACAAATCATTTCCGCTTGGTACCTTAAATTTGGATGGGGTTATTGAAATAGAAAAATGGTTTCCGCTTGGTACTTTAAATTTCGATGGAGGTATTGTGCAGGATTTGTGTTATTAGGTGGCTTAAATGCAGACCTTGCTTTTAAAGTAAAATAAATTCAACTAAATTGATTGGTAAACAGTTGAAAATCTAGTGTTAAAGGATGTTCACTATTCTTGTTTTAATTGATAGAAAATGAGCTTTAAGTTGACATATTATGCTTTATTATTATTATAGATATTCAATTTCAAATATGTTGTGCATTATATCAGGCGACTGACAGAAAATGCACATTATACAATCAAAAAATAGTCAAGCTTGTGACAGCTCATTGTATTGAAAGCAACAAGGGTAGAAAGTAACCACCTTTAAACTTAGGTCTCTTTAATATTTTGCCATGTTTATTGCATGATCATAATTCAGAGGTCTGTCTTGTGACTCGCTTCTGATTGGCTGATTATGTTTGTAACGGTTAAATGGTGAGCATTGTTATTGGAAATTGAGATTAATATTGGGCCGGCACCACTCCTCAAGTGTTCTGTCTGATAGATTGAAACTTTTCTCTCATTATATCTTTGACGTGCGGTGAACAGTGTTGAGATTTAATACGCAATCTTTTTTGTGTCATTTTCTTGTGGCATGTTACATCGCGAATATTATTAGCTAAAACAAGGAGAAATTCAGTTTTAATTATTGTTATACTGTATTAAGTAGTATCTGATACTTGTACAGGTATAGATTGCCAAGTACTGTGATTTCAGATAAATAGTGTGGGGCAATCAATTGTGGATTGATAAAAGTTGTGAGTGGAGAACCTTCAAATTGTCATAATATATTTAGGTGTGTACAGATAGAGATTTAGACATTCAGGCAGTGTGCAGAGAGAATTAAGCCTGTCCTGTTGGGAAGTGGAATTTTAATAATTTGTTTGTTTCTTTGAAAATTTTAAAATGTGAACTTAAAACAGATTATAAACGGATGTATTTGTGAATTTTCTCGTGTGTACGTTTGATGCCATGTTTGAAACACCAGGATAGATTTAAACACACATAGACACACATAAAGACTTTGAATAGGTACGGTGATGAATATTAGCTTATATGTTTATGATTATGATGTGTTAAAACATTAATTTCACTTAATTAGAAGGACATTAATATTAAGTTTGACAAATGTTTAATTTTACAAAAAATCAAACTTGTTTTCCTTGAGCCAAAATAAGTATATTCAAAAGAATAAGCTGCTGTTGCCGATATAAATAATGGAGTAATAAATATTTCAGTCGCTTTCTGAGTAAACAGGGCATAATGCATGTGTGTTAAGTATTGTCCCAGATTAGCCTGTGCAGTCCGCACAGGCTAATCAGGGACAACACTTTCCGCCTAAATTGGATTTTTGCTAAGAAGAGACTTCATTTAAACGAAAAATGTCATAAAAGGGGAAAGTGTTGTCCCTAATAAGCCTGTGCGGTTTGCACAGGCTAATCTGGGACGACACTTTACGCACATGCATTATGCCCAGTTTTCTCAGAACACGACTCATTTATATATTTCAGGAAATGAAATAATGCTAACTAATACAGTTTTTAAATAGTTTCTGTTTATGGTATAACATTTCTGTATTTAAAGCATACTCCTTAACAAACATAGAAAACTCGAGGATTGAGAAAATCAAAAAGAAAAATATTGCAATATTTGTGTATCAAATAAGTCATATTAATTTGTAATATTTATTGAGAATGTGTATGTTTAATATTTGCATCTCAAGAATATAATCTAACGATTCTTTCACATATTTTATAAATTAAGAGAATTTTATCTTTAGTATTTTCTGAATCTGGATTCTGGTATTAAAAAATAACAAATTGTTGTCTGTCAATGGCTGCTGATGTTCCAAACCATGCAAACATTTGTTTTGTTCATGAGATATATTGTTTTTATTGTTAATTGCATTAAAAGTAGAAATTAATTATCAACCAAGGTGGTTATTTGGACTCGTGGCTGACTCAAGTAATCATAAAATGATGTATAAAAGACTGATTACAAAGTGGCAGATGGTGTTACGCCCATGCTTAAAATTGTTTACTGTTTGATTTTTATGTAAATCATGCAAGTGGAAATTTCAAAATTCCTCTGGTAAGTGGAAGTTGCAAATTTAACTACATGACTGCATAATTATTCGGCTAGTGGATACAAACAGTTCAGGCAAAGGGTGGTATTTCATCAATCTTATGTATTGTTATGTCTGCAGACGTCAATAATTCTGTTGCTTCCTTTTCATAGTTTGGTAGTATTTCTTTTCTCAGTTTAATTCTACCCCTTTTCAACACAAATCCACTAACCACATCTAGAGACATCAAGCGATCAATTATGAACGTTCAAACAATAGTAAATTTAGTTATCTCATTTAATGGTACAATTTTGAAATCCATGTTTTGCGTTGGGTAGGGTTGTTTTTTTTGGAAGATTTGTATTCCATATTATGTGCGATCTATTGACTAGACTTTGTTGGTTATGAGACAATAATGTACATTAAAATGGCCAAAAAAGAACCCTTTTCAATATAAATTAATAATGTTTTCTTCTTTTAAAGTATGATTACTGGTATTTTTAAACATCTGCTCCATGTTCAAAGTTTACGTAATACGTCATCTCAAATTTGGAATTAAAAGTTGACTTTAAAACTTTTGTTTTATCAAAATACATGTATTTCATTGGAAACTGACTTTACTTGTTATTTCCTATGCATTGTTTGTGTTCTTAGTCCACTTTAAACAGAGAATAACAGGCTACTTCCCTACTGTTGTGTAATACATGTTTATGAGGTGAGGCCTAGAATAAAATAACGGAGAGGTTTGCCGAGCAGTTTTTTATTTGTTTCGAGCCTGATATTACAAAACAATAGGGAAGTATCCTGTTTTTCTGTTTAACTTACCTCTGAATGTCCCTATTTTGAAAGAAATTATGAGCATTTGGGCTTAATATATTTGTAAATTATGTTATTTGCTGTTTGTTGGATTTTGTGCCTAATATATAGAACATCTTTATATTAGATTCTATTTTACCAAAAAATATGACTTTCTGAGTTATATAACCTACAACCAAACATGACTGATATAAAACCTGTTGACGTGATCTAAAAATTAACCCTTAAAGCGCTGGAGCCGAATTTTAAAGGCCTTTGCAAACAGTTTGGATCCAGATGAGACGCCACAAAACGTGGCGTCTCATCTGGATCCAAACTGTTTGCTATTCTGATAGTATTCTTTGAAAAAAAATGAAGAAAATGCTTATTTTAGAAATTCAGCAGACGACATTTTAGCAGAAGACAAATTACCCAGCATGCAAAGGGTTAAAAGCAGGAATCTTTATATCTGGCAGATATCAAAGTAGTGGAATGATAAATGGTAGTTTTGTGCTCATACTCTTCTATGATTGTAGACAGAAATATGTGTCTTGTTCTGAAAAAACTGGGCTTAATTCATGTGCGTAAAGTGTCGTCCTAGATTAGCCTGTGCAGTCCGCACAGGCTAATCAGGGACGACACTTTCCGCTTAAACTTGATTTTCGGTAAGAAGGGACTTCCTTCGAACTTAAAATACCATAAAAGCGGAAAGTGTCGTCCCTGATTAGCCTGTGCGGACTGCACAGGCTAATCTGGGACGACACTTTACGCACATGAATTAAGCCCAGTTTTCTCAGAACAAGACACATATAACAGTATTATCTAGTATCATTTTCTTTCTAATTCCAAATTAAGGCACACATTTCTTACATTAGTACCCATTTTTTTAGATGTAATTGAAGGCAAACTTCTCTTTCTCCTGTAACCTTCCACTTGTGGCGCTATAGATGCAATAAATATGGGAAGCTGTATTACTCTTAAAAGTATATCCTAATAATAAATGGGCCGTGTTCTGTGAAAAGGGGGTTTAATGAATATGCGTAAAGTGTCGTCCCAGATTAGCCTGTGAAGTGTCGTCCCAGATT
This sequence comes from Dreissena polymorpha, assembly GCF_020536995.1. Taxonomy (NCBI): domain Eukaryota; kingdom Metazoa; phylum Mollusca; class Bivalvia; order Myida; family Dreissenidae; genus Dreissena; species Dreissena polymorpha. Next base: position 5,339,768 of record NC_068365.1, on the reverse strand, counting down.
AGCCTGTGAAGTGTCGTCCCAGATTAGCCTGTGAAGTGTTGTCCCAGATTAGCCTGTGAAGTGTCGTCCCAGATTGGCCTGTGAAGTGTCCCAGATTGGCCTGTGAAGTGTCCCAGATTGGCCTGTGAAGTGTCCCAGATTGGCCTGTGAAGTGTCCCAGATTGGCCTGTGAAGTGTCCCAGATTAGCCTGTGAAGTGTCCCAGATTAGCCTGCGAAGTGTCCAAGATTAGCCTGTGAAGTGTCCAAGAATAGCCTGTGATTAGTGTAGGCTTATCAGGGATGACACTTTCCGCTTTTATTGAAATTTAAGTTTCAAGAGAGACTTTGCTTGAAGGAAATCCAGTTTATGTGTAAAGTGTTGTCCCTGATTGGCCTGTTCAGTCCTGGATGACACTACGCACATGCATTAAACCCCCTTTTCACAGAGAGCGGCTCATAGTTATTTCAGAGGGATGCACAGCTATTTTTCACCGACCCTTATTTTTGTGTTTTGACAGATGTATGTTCATTTCATCTACATGTACATGACTGTCCACTTGTAGAAATATGTGTATTTCACTGACCCATTAATTCTTATATTAAGTACAGCAATTATCAATTAACATTTTTTTTTAAGTAGCCACTCTTTGGATCTTTCAGTTTTCTCTCCAAATCAAGGAGTTCAGCAAAGAGGCCATGAGGGTCTGGGGCTAATTTATACCCCTGTAGTTTATTTCACTGACATGTAGTAATCAGTGCACTGCAGACAAATAGAGCCATGTTCTGGGGAAAATGGGAATAATGCATGTGCGTAAAGTGTCGTCCCAGATTAGCCTGTGCAGTCCGGCTTATCTGGGACAACACTTTCCGCCTAAACTGGATTTTCGCTAAGAAGAGACTTCCTTTAAACAAAAAATACCAACAAAGTGGAAAGTGTAGTCCTGGGTTTGCCTGTACTGACTTCAAAGGCTTATGTGGAACGACGCTTTACACACAAGCAGTAAGCCAAGTTTTCGTAGGGCAAAGCTCAATGTACTTCTCTCTGTGTTTGTTGATAAATGAGTCAGAATCCTGTACACTGCAGATTAATGTATCTCTCTCTGTGTTTATAGATAAATGAGGCGGAATTCCAACCCCAGCCTGGGCCATCAGGTGGGGTCTGGGGGCATCCCCACCCTGAGAGTCCAGTCTGACACGCCCCTCCCCAACAACGATGTCCGTCTGCCCATGCTCTCCGCCCAGAGATCCGCCCTTGCAAACAACAAGCCTACGCAGAACGGTTACGAGCGGTCCCCTTTTGTGACCCCTCGACCCCCTGGGAACAATGGGATCTACACATCAATTCGGCAGAACAGAGGACATGGTAATTTTTGTTTGATCCGTTTGTTCAATGTTGATTTGTGAGACATAACCATTTCTTTTTCACATTTTTGGGCAATACGGCAGACTGATCAGTCATGATTTAGTAATAGTATGTATTTAAAGTAACTATAACATCAAACTATTTTGAAACATTTTCAAGTATGATTTTTGTTTTTGATATGCCTCTGTTAAAAGCATGGCCCTTATCAAGATTCCATTTCAATGCACAGAATTTCTTAATTTGTATGCTGTTTGCGCGAATCTTTAAATACTGGATTTTCTTTACCAAATTTATTGCAATAGTTATCCACTTATACTGAAGGTCAATAAAACCATTGAAAATAAAGCCTTTGAATAAAAAATGTGACTTTCGTTGAGAAAACGGGGTTTAATTTATGTGCGTAAAGGGTTGTCCCAGATTAGCCTGTGCAGTCAGCCTAGACTGTGCATTTGCAGACACTTTCTGTCTAGGTAAGATTTTCTTTTATAAGAGAGTTCCATTAGACAACAAGTTTCATAAAAAATGAAAGTATTGTCTCTTATTTAACTGTGCAGACTGCACTTGATGATCTGGGACAATACTTTACACACTTGCAGTAACCCTTTAAGCGCGGGAACCGAATTTTGAAGGCCTTTGCAAACAGTTTGGATCCAGATGAGACGCCACAGAACTTGGCGTCTCATCAGGATCCAAACTGTTTGCTATTCTGATAGTATTCTTTGAAAAAAATCGAAGAAAATGCTAATTTTAGAAATTCAGCAGATGACATTTTAGCAGACGACAAATTTCCCAGCATGCAAAGGGTTAAACCCCTGTGGAAGGCTCTTATATTGGAATAAGGAATATTATGACAAAAGTGTGATCCATTTTTGCATTTCAAGTTATGAAATTATTAATGAAATAAAATAAAAAGATGATCTAAAAAATGTTGTCCGAGATTTTCAAAAATGTTTTTTTTTATAAATATTTTTAGATACAAAAAAATATCAAAATCATTTCACAAAGATATGGAATAATGTCCCTTTCAAATGTCAGTCAGCAGTTCAACTTGCTCATATTTTTTGTGGAGAAATCTGGAGTGGTTCACACTGAACAACAGGTCAAAAACATGAAAACGACATTTTGAAGATTTTATTGCCCAATGTTTGCACCACAGCCCAAAGCCTGCCATATATTCGTTTCTAATTGCTGATCCATTTGAAAAATATTTGCATTTACACAGAACCAGTTTTATTTGCAGTAGTTATTATGTTTTTCTTTCGGGCGTAAATCAGATATGTGCCCATTTGTTGAAACACGGTTCATATTGAATTGAAATTAGACTGGCACTTGGGTCAATTTCAAATGAGGAATAAAGCTCTCTGTTTGTAATATCTAGATAGCAGTTTAACAAGAAAAGGTCTTCAGGTGCAGGAAATAGAGTATAATCTAATTGGAATTTCTTTCTTTGTCACTTCCCTCTTGGTCTAAATAATATTGAGCACTAACACCTCCCTGCCACCAAAACAACAATGAAACCACCATTTCTGTCTGAAATGTAGGACCGAAAATGGCTTCTCATATTTGTCTTTGTTTTTAAATTATCAAATAATACAATCATATATGTTTATGATGTATGGGCATTCATTTTTAGTATTTTTAAATTAAAAGGATAATGAAATTATTATTCAACAATATTAAAACTTTGATGTAAACTGTATAGAAATTGTGTAAAAAACATACTAAGAAACAGAAATTGCTGGTAATTGTATATTTCTTATGCCACTGTGGCCACTGGCTCTTAAGTGCCTGATGTGCTGATCAATTGATTTGGCTGCTGTCAACTTCACGGGTAAACACATTGATTAGTATTTGGCCCAGTTTCAGTTTTAGTTCAATGTTAAGCCTCGTTCAATATTTACGACAGCATGGATTGAGCACCCTAATGAAAAGTTGCAAGCATAGCGGGGAAATTGTCTGTTGTGTTTACATTGGCAATTAAAAAAGCTCTCCTTTAATGATTCTTTGATGTTGACAATGCAAACATACTTGCCTGCAAATGTATTTTGTCTGGTTATTATCCTGTTCAAACTTTAACAGTAATAAAATGTCTTACAAGTGGTTAAAAATCCATTTTGTACAGTCATGTTGTAAAGAAAAAAATGAAGTTGTTTGATGTAGGTCAATCATTGCATTTGATGTTTAAGATCAAACTTATTTCAAAGTTTTGTTGGTCCCAGTGACATGACTGAGTCTGGTCCCAGTGACATGACTGAGTGGTCCCTGTGAGACATGACTGAGTCATCATTCAAGTTTATGAGCTACTCTCTGGGAAAATGGGTTTTAATGTAAGTGCATAAAGTATCGTGGGAAAATGGGGCTTAATGCAAGTGCATAAAGTATCGTCCCAGACTAGCCTGTGCATTCTTCACAGGCTTATCATGGGCAATACTTTTGGTCTTTACTGGATTTTTGTTGAGAAGAGACGTCTTTGAAACGAAAAATTCCATAAAAGTGGAAAGTGTTGTCCTTGATTATCCATCATATCGTAAAATTGTCTGTGGAATTTGACCAATACTTCACTTATTATTATCAAAACAACAAGAGATATCTTAATATAAATACCAACACGTTTTACTGTAATCACGTTTGAGCTAAACTAGTGATTGAATTGTTTGATTTATGCTTGTCCGGCATTTTTCGGCATCAGTGTATTGATTTGGTTAACCACTTAGATATTCAAAGTGAACTTAACACATGTTTTGGGGTCATCATATTGATGTCATTGACCAATGTCCATAACTCTGACATGCAGTCTATCGGAGAAATGCCCCTGTTTTTGGATGTATAAAGTGCAGGTTAAAGTCCACATATACTTTAACTTCTACAGATATTGTTATGAAGCTTCAAATATGTCATCGAGGTTGTTATTTTAGGTCAGAAAGCAGTCATTGTACTGTTAAAACGGAAGACTAGTCAAGTGCGATTTCTTTGGACAGCACTGCTGTATTAGAAGTGTAGACATATGTAAATAAAACATATGATAATAAACATTTAAACAAAGTTTTTGACTTGGACATGTTAGTTTGTTTGTAGATATATCCAACAATTGTAATAACAGAAAGTTTTTCACATTGCTATGTTTGAATGTTTGCAGATATAGCCAACTTTCAGTGTGTGGGTGTAAAGGCAGCCCCCAAGGGTCAAGGTTTCGGGCACAACAACGCAGCGGCCTTCGCGTTCTCCCAGCAACTACACATCCCCAACGGGCGCCTGGAGACACAGACCCCCACCCCCAGTGAGATCTCTACCATCCACTCTGCCCGCAATGTTAACACACCCACCATGTCCATGGTCTCAGGTTTGTGTTGTTGTTGTTTGTTTAAAAAAATACAGCTGTGTCCTAAGAGCAAAAAATAGGTTTTTTCCCCAAAATCTGACGAATATGTCCCAAAAAAGTTCCAAACATTTTCAATAAACTCAATAATTGTTTTTTTAAGTTTTTTATATTTAACATTATAATTATGTAGCACTTGATAATATAAATTTATACATAAAATTAAGCATGTTTTTATAAACAATTGGGATACTGTTATTTATAATCATATAAATGGTTTATCATGGTATTTTGCCCAATCCAACAGTCTTATGCTATAAATAGAAAGCAAAATACTCACTGCAGGTCATGGGTCAGAGCGCAACCTTCAGACCCCCATCAGTCACGTGGACAGACAGCTCCTTGAGCCAAACGCGCCCCAGAAGGGCTGGAACCCCTATACAGCCCTGCCTCAGGTGCCCTGTAGCAAGGACTCTGATAACATGTCCGTGTCTGACAAGCAATCAGTCTCTGAGCCGCGCACACACGCCTCCTGGCACACTAACGGCGTGGTTCCCAGCAGCGCCACCACCTGCTACCACACCAGCAGCAGTGGTACCAACTCCCTGTCCCCACACAACCTGCCCATGGACATGTCGCCCACAGGCTCCACGGCCCTGGGCTCCAACTTCACCAACAGCCCACGACACTCGGCTCACGTCCACTCCAGGGCACAGAAGCGCGCTCTGTCATTGTCGCCTATTGGAGATGGCTACGATTTCTCCAACCTTATCAGAGCCTCCCCAACATCCTTGTCGTTTATCAACAACGCTGTCACCAATCCCCATGCCTCTCCTGGAGCCCAAAACATGGCCAATTGCGGTCATTTTGGCCACTTGATTGCCCGCAACAGGCAGCATGGTTCGGCCAACTCGGGCGGCCATCGCTCAGGCTTCTCACAACTAAAGGCTGAGCCTGGTCTTGAGATCAACGATATACAAGACTATTTTGAGGACATACGCAGCAATCTTACTGTGATGCCACAGAACGAAATCCCATTATTCGAGCAGAAACTGTTTAACGACATCCAACAGTATGGCGCACCGAGGTTCAACCTTGCACCAGAGAACATGGTTCAGCATCCGGGATACCAGACCCACCAGACCCATCACTACCAGGGCATGAACATGAACAATATGAACCAGAACCTGAACAGCATGCACCTGAACAATGAGGGCATGCGTCCGCCACCGTCATACGACCAGGCCATGGGTCAGAACCCTGCCGTGGGAATGATGCAGGGAGGCCAGTCCCAGCAGTATAGTGGTATGCAGCCTCTGGGGCAGAACAACCTCAACAACTTGAACAACATCAACAACTTGAACAACATTAACAACAACCTGAACACAATGTCGAGCCTCAACAGCGACCCAGACTTCCTTGAAGATGGAGAGGTGGATGAGAACGGAGAGAAGCAGCACACATGTCGCTGGATTGACTGTAACCTTATATTCAAGGAGCAGGATGAGCTCGTACGCCACCTTGAGAAGTCCCACATAGATCAGCGTAAGGGGGAGGACTTCACCTGCTACTGGTCGCAGTGCCAGCGCCGGTACAAGCCGTTTAATGCCCGATACAAGCTGCTCATCCACATGAGGGTGCACTCTGGGGAGAAACCTAACAAATGCACGGTAAGTCGTGGGGGACAGACATGGGGCTGTTTTGAGCCTTGATCAGGAACTACTTGGCTTCAAGCATGTGTCTAAAGTGTCGTATCAGATAAGCCTGTGCAGTCTGCAAATGCATTAACTTACATTTAACGCAAATGCATCAAGCGTCATTTTCCAGAGCATGGCAAAATATTATTGTTAGTGATAGCACATTAACTATTAACCATGCATACCGCAAAGGTTGATCTGGAAGGACATTTCAGGCACATGCATTAAGCCCTGTTTTCCCGTAGTGATTAACCAATCGCTTCAAAATCAACAAAATTTAGTATGGTCATACAGTTATACATGTAATTATGCAAGTCCTCATTTTGACAGTTGAGTGTGAAGCTGTTGTATCCATTTAATATTTCTGTATCAGAAACAATAGTTTATGCAGAACTCATTTTTCATACAAGTGTTGTCAGTGTTATCAGTGTTGTCAGAGGTCATCTCGTGATATTTTAAGTTCAAACTTGTTTTCTTGTGATTCTCATTTGCCTGTCTTCAATTTGGTGCACAATAAACAAAATCTGGGGCAAGCAAGGGTATTCAAATCAATGAAGTTGATTAAAGAGACAATATTATGATACAAAAATAGATGCAGTAAATTATTTGACAGGTAAAGATTGGGCATATCTGTAAAATTAACTGGAATAAAACTAAACTAGCTAATAAATCGGTATAAAGAAAAATTGGGTACACATTGAAGGACAAATTATGTTTTGAAGACATATTTGTTCCTTGACAATTTGCGACAAAATTAATGGCTCTGTAGTGATTATAAAACAAACTTTTTAATAATGTTTGTATATGCTGTTCAAATTGAAATATGTATAATGAAAAAGTTCACAAACTTAATCTTGTATGTGCGGCCATCTATATGCCATGAAATTTAAAGGAATCTTGATATGGGGGAAAAAAAACACTTTATGCAATTGCTTAAAGTGGCGTCCCAGATTAGCCTGTGCAGCCCTCACAGGCTAGTCAGGGATAATACTGTCTGCTGTTATGATTGTTTTGTTTGAAAGAGTCCGATTTGCCAGAGCTTGGCTCAAATGTTTAACCCATTTATGCATAGCGTCTAGAAAAAGACCTTGGCAAACAGCGTAGACCCAGATGAGACGCCGCATAATGTGGTGTCTCATCTGGGTCTTCGCTGTTTGCTTAAAGGTATTTCTGTAAGAAATATTCTAAATATAGAAATAAATATACTAGACATCCCTAATTTTGGAAATAAATTGATCCAATTTAGAAGGATGGGAGAGTCCACTAGGCATAAATGGGTTAAAATAATCCTCACATTGTGGTATGGAGACCTTGGTATCAGTTTCCTTGTAATGAATTGCCTGTCAATACTTAAGACCAACGTAAAACAATCCAGCCCTGGGTCGGCTTGGCACAGACCAGTATTCTACCAGCAAACAGGCCTAGCAAACAGGCTGAAATTGCATATTAATTAATCTAATAATATAATATTTAATATTTTATGAGATATTGTTTCTCCTTTTAATGTGTTTTGAGCAGACTTTGGTTATATTCTTCTCAAGTATTTTCTTTAAGACTTCATTTGTGAAGAATTGTGCAATATACTAAGGTTATTTCACTGACAGTTTGTTGGTTAATCAAAGGCTGAGAGTCATTCTATCCTATCTCATATAGAAATGTACAGCTCTTACTACAGTTTCACCCGTGACATTATTTTGTTTTCCATGTGGGAGTCAGTTTTCTAGTTTTGTAATGGGGTATGGGTGTAAGAGAGTGTGACATTACCAAGAACAATACGTGATTAAGGTCTTTGATTGTGTTTTGTTCAGTAGAAATGACCATGGTCTGTTGATTGTATTGTTCTGGCCAAAAAAATGTGGAAACCGAAACCGTTTGGGCAAACTTGAATTAGGCCTTTACCTCATAGGAAGGTTGGTGTGATCAATGACTTGTAATATGGTAAGCACTAGTTAACTTCTGATGACAAGTTTGTGACTTTCATTTTAAAACAAAGCATTTTGTCATCGACAAAAAACACAAAAAAAACAACAACATTTTCAGTATTAAATGGTTACATCAAATAATTTGTAAAAGCATCTAAAAAAGTATGCACACAAAAGCCCATAGGAAGATAACTTATGAAGAAACATATTGATTGATCACAAAAACCTCCTTTGTTTTTTTTCACAATTAACAATTTTTAGTTTTTATGCCCCCGAAGGGTGGCATATAGTTTTTTAACTGTCCATCAGTCAGTCTGTCCGTCCGTCCGAAAACTGTCACATTGGTCATAACTTTTGCAATATTGAACATAGCAACTTGATATTTGGCATGCATGTGTATCTCATGGAGCTGCACATTTTGAGTGGTGAAAGGTCAAGGTCATCCTTCAAGGTCAAAGGTAAAAAAAACATGCATCAAAGCGGCGCAGTAGGGGGCATTGTGTTTCTGACAAACCCATACTTATTGTAAATGCACCATGCTCTGGCAAAATCAGACAACACTTTCCGCCTTAACTGGATTTTTGCTACCAAGAGACTTCCTTTTAACGAAAAATCCCATAAAAATCAGAAAGTGTCGTCCCTGATTAGCCTGTCCAGACTCCACAGGATAAGACACTTGAGGCACATGCGTTAAGCCCATGATTGACAGAAGTTTTCACACTGTTTTAGTTCGAGGGCTGCACGAAGGCGTTCTCTAGGCTTGAGAACCTCAAGATACATCTGCGATCTCACACTGGCGAGCGTCCGTACGTCTGTCAGCATCAGGGATGTCAGAAGGCATTCAGCAACTCGTCTGATCGGGCCAAACACCAGCGCACACATCTCGACACGGTAAGGGACTGCTCCATGATATCACACCATACTATGATTGAATTGGACCACAATACTGCTCTATTGTTGTTCTTAGGTTGCTTATTTTTAATATCTTAGCATCAGTTGGTGCCAAATTTGGATGGAAATTTAGAAGTGTTATGTTACCTCTCAATCTTGCATTCTCTATTTTGAAGCATTTTTGTAGCAAAACAACAACAACACTAATTTCCCAATTTTAGTTAAAACGCCACAAATTTTCCCAATCTAAAGGGACCCAGCCCCATTCCTAAAATGGTGAACAAATCACTGAAACTGACTTGAACCAGTTGTAAACTTCCAAACATGCTTACCATGAATATGAGGAGTCTTGATGTTATTCTTTATTTATTTAACCCTTTGCTGGATGGAACCGAATTTTAAAGGCCTTTGCAAACAGTTTGGATCCAGATGAGACGCCACAAAACGTGGCGTCTCGTCAGGATCCAAACTGTTTGCTATTCTGATAGTATTCTTCGAAAAAATTCTAAGAAAATGCTACTTTTAGAAATTAAGCAGACAACATTTTAGCCGTCTACAAATTTCCCAGCATGCAATGGGTTAAGTTCTTTATGTAATTGAAGTTGTTGTTGTATTGTACTGTTATCAAGGCACAACTTTAAAATTTACTGAAGATAATGCAGTGTTTCATTTATGTTAAGTTCTTGCATTTTATTTCCTATTTAAATATACACTTAACAACTTTGTGTTAAACCAAAGCTCACAGGTTTGCATGTAAATGCAGTAAAGGGCTGTGAAGGAATGTGGTGCAATGACTAGCAATGACGTATGTTCCCTGTTTAACTGGTAGCCTGCAATAAAGTGAAGTATATTGATTCAAACTGTAGTTAATATGTATGAAACTGTGGGCTACAAATTTACACTCCCTGGTAAAATATACATGAAATATGGTAAGAAGCTTGGAAAGAGAATTATTAATGTATCCAGGTGCTTCTCTTGTACCAAGTGCAGCGTTGCACAAGCAAGGCAAAAGAAAATGGAAAACTCTCTCTCATTTTGAATTTGTTTTCAATCAATATAATGGTTCATTGATAGTTTAAGTCTATTTCATAAAGGTTTCCAGCTGTTATTAATGAATGTGATGAGCTTAATAAATATTATATCTCTTCATTATTACCATTGTAGGGATATTTTAAGACCCAGTTGTTAAAATTGAATGATTTATTGATGTGTAAAGTATATATAAGCCAATGGAAGGGTGCCTTTGTTTGTGCAATTTATATAATTTATTAAAATATTGTATTGCTGTTAATTTTTTCAAAATGCTTTAATGAAAAATGTCTGCTTTGTAAAATAATGATCTGTCAAATTACATAAGAAGTTAAAATTTTGTTTAAAAATTACTTGTGAAATCTCAAAACATTTAACATTTATAACCCACTATTAATGCAAACACAAATCAAACATTGATTTCATATTGTCTGATAATTATCTTTGTCAAATGATGTAAGTACAATTTTGAAATAAGATATGATTGCTGGTATTAACCCTTCATCACACATCATATACATATATTCCTACATACAATGTTGACATTATTTACTTGAACATAATGTGTTTATGATGAAATCCCATTTCATTAAATGTTTCAATGAAATTTTAACAAACATGTTTTCAATCGTAAATTAATCACCTCAGTGACCTTCACAAAATCACTTTTGAAAATATTATCATATAGTTTGATGTGTATGATTCATGGAGTGTTTGAAATATTAATCATTCATATTGTAATAGGACATGTAAAGCATTCATTTGTGGACCAAGCAGCCATTTTCCATTTTCAAAAGGAGGCTTCAGTTCTCGCCACTATTTATTCATTTGGAAGTGTTTTTCAATGTCAAAGAAGTGTGGTGGTTTAATTAAATTCGCTGCGCTCTTGATTTTTAGTAGGGCAGAAAACATGAACCAAACTCATTATTGTTATATTTGTGAAGTCATGGATTAAACTTTTATTCATGAACCCTGTAAACATTTTAATTGTTCGACATTGCAGTGTCATTGAAAACATACATGCATGACTTGCAAGTGGCCTTGCAGAATGTCTTCTTTCTTACTGTGCTATGTGGCTACCATTCAGAGGACTTTTTAAGCGAAAATGATAAAACATTTAAACATTTGAAGAGTCTTAAAAGTTAAAAAATGGTTTGCATTAACGGCTACTGCTATGTTATGATTATATTTATTTAAGGAAAAAACACTGTTTTTGTTATTTTTCCTAAATGTGTCTTTGCAAGAAAATGAGTAATAAAGGCTGCCTCGCCTTATTGCTGTTAATCATTACTATTTATGGGAAAATAATTTTTGTTAATATCTTGGATTTACTGATCCATAAATTTGACACAAACAACATGGGAAAATGACCGAGGGAAATCCATTCTTTTTTTTTTACAAAATAAAAAATCCCATTTTTTGTTTAACCCTTTAACACTAAGATACATATTTTGACCGCATTTGTAGTCCCTCAGAAAGTTATATTTAATTTAAGATCTTTCTTACTAGATTCAAGCTTTAAAGGCTTCATTTCCAACCCTTAGATACTGATGAGCAGCAAATTATGAGTTGCAAAAGCCATTTTCACTTTGCTTCTTATGGGGTGAGGGGGGATGGTTTAACTCTTACAGTAATGGAACCGAATTTTGAAGGCCTTTGCAAACAGTTTGGATCCAGATGAGACGCCACAGAACGTGGCGTCTCATCAGGATCCAAACTGTTTGCTATTCTGATAGTATTCTTTGAAAAAAAATCGAAGAAAATGCTGATTTTAGAAATTCACCAGACAACATTTTAGCAGACGACAAATTTCCCAGCATGCAAAGGGTTAACCACTAAATTTCAACAAATAATACAGATTTTACAGTAGCTGTGTTCTGTGTTTATCAGTGGACATTTAACTTGTAGCCTGCAATAAACTGAAGATTTTCCCATAGATGGCAATAGTATCTTAAGTTTGATATTCCGTTATCTAACGAGATTCAATTAATGATTTCATTGGTCCAATTATTGGCGTGAGTTTGTCTAGAGTAGTGATTCAGATTGTCTTTAGATAGTGTCAGAGATTAACTGTGATCCATATTGTTATAAATAAAGATATGACATCTTTTAAAACTAATTTTTGTGAGTGTTGCAGAAGATGATGTTGTGGTTTCAGTGTTTAGTGGGTGTCGTGATGCAAGGCTTTCATTGACTTCTTTGCGACATTATTAAATCTATTAACCTATTCCCAGTAAGACGCAAAATGAAAATAGCTATGTGCAAATAGCATAAAACCAGAACAGCCTGCGAGTAACTTGCATTCTGTTCAGGTTTTATGCAGTTTGCTGCTCATCAGTATCTTAGGGTTGGAAATGAAGCCTTTAAAACTTGAATCTAATAAGAAAGGTCTTTAAATAAATTTAACTTTTTAAGGGACAACACATGCGTCAAAATACGTCTTCAGATACCTATGTAAAACTGTATTGTGTGATTGTCCTACAAGGACAGTGATAAGACACTTCTGCCTTGGCTCAAATCAGGACAGGTGGGACTTGCAATATTTCCCTTTTTTCGCTGAATAAACTTATCTCTTATACCCTCTTCTCTTTGCTCTGGATATTTTATTTAACTTTAATCCGTTTGTTTGTTCAACATTAATACTTGGGCTTAGGTATCCAAACGTTAAATTCCAAATACAGAAACCTAAGCCATTCAAAAAGACAATGCTTTCTATGGTGAGTTTGTTCTGGATTTGATGGCAATCATTATTGCTTGCGCTATCAATGAGCGACAGGGTTGATAAAAGTAACTGTGTGAGTCAGCATTTGTCAAATGAGGTCACTGAATTATGATATAAAAATATAATTTAAAAATATATATTCAGTGTTAAATATCAGCATATTTGGCATATACCCATATTTATGTATATATAAATTAATTATTACGCTTAAGTTCTCTTAACTTTTAATGAGATTAATTTGTAAAATTCACTGAATTGCTGATGGTTTTGAAAATAAAGGAAGCAATTTAAAGCAAGAGCGGACATACCAAACAAAACATATCTGAAGCATGTCTCCAGTGCACTTTAGAATCCATTTAGTGTGTTTGATTATGCATCAGAGTCAATAATTTGGGCTGACAAGATTTTTAATTATTTTGACAAATTCCATTAGTAAGACTGTACTCATATAGACATTGTTGGAACCTGCTTGGTTAAGCTTGGCCATGTTTGTTTGATGACATAATTGAAGTGAATATTAAGTTCCCTCCCCCCCCCCCCCCCTTCCGCCACCAGATATATGGACAAAGAAACTTAACATACCAGCATAGGCTGTAAATCATCATCATACAATAAATCTGGTTCACATATTTCTTTCATCATTACAGAAGCCCTACGCATGCAATGTTGTGGGATGCACCAAGAGGTACACGGACCCGAGCTCCCTGCGCAAACACGTGAAGAATCACACAGTGAAGGACCCCTCCAAGAAGAAGGTATGACACTCTCTTGCTATACCTTGCAGCATTCTTCATCACAACAAAGCAGGAGTTGTACAAAAACATATGTGTTGCGTTTTCGCAAAAAGACTGGGCTTAATGCATGTGTAAAGTGTCATCCCAAATAAGTCTGTGCAGTCCACACAGGCTCATTAGGGACGACACGTTCTGCGTGTATGAAATAGTTTGTTTGAGGAAGTGTCTTCTAAATGAAAATCCAATCTAGCCCTTACAGTGCGGGAACCGAGTTGTGAAGGCCTTTGCAAACAGTTTGGATCCAGATGAGACGCCACAGAACGTGGCGTCTCATCTGGATCCAAACTGTTTGCTATTCTGATAGTATTCTTTGAAAAAAATGGAAGAAAATGCTTATTTTAGAAATTCTGCAGACGACATTTTAGCAGACGACAAATTACCCAGCATGCAAAGGGCTAGACATAAAGTATGGTTCCTGATACGCCTATGTGAACATTTGATGGCTAATCTGGTACAACACTGCAAATGAATGCAATAAGACCAGTTGTCCCAGAACAGGGCTCGAATTATAAAAACATCATCAGAAATGTGAACTGAGTGCTTCCCTGCTTTGTAATTACCTAATATGTGTGTCAAATATTAGCAAAAGTTTTTTGGTAAAAAGGTCGTGGTAATTACAGGGGATTGCTCCATTTTTGCTGCCTGCTTTCAACCTAATGTTCAGTGTTTAAATAAACCTTGCATGTGAAGAGGTCCTTGATATTTGTTTTGCAAAGAAATTTGAAATGAAATTGTCTAATCTAGGAATGAATCAGCAAAAAAATGACAAAATCTAAACAGTTGATTTAGGTTTCTAGTTTCTTCTATTAATGTTTTGTCTACAATTTACAATTTAATGTTTATTTTGAGTGAAAGGTGTTTACTTGGTCAAAAAAACTAAATGATTTACATAATTACTTATTCTGATTGACGTAATCAGTCTTTACAAGTTTGATGTATTGAGGATGTTTACATTAAATCCATTTAATTTTCAGAAACATTCTTTGTAAAAATCTTCCTGAGCATATGAAATATCTTATAAAAATCTAATCAAATTACTAATAATAATTGACAATAAAGGATATTTCCCAGTTTGTGTCAGAACATGTTTCTACAAAATAACTTTTATTGCAAAATGTTGACTGATTATTCATATTTACTAGTGCCAGCCTTGGATCACAATTTGCCATCGAGATATATCTTAACCCATTTATGCCTAGTGGACTCTCCCATCCTTCTAAATTGGATCAATTTATTTCCAAAGTTAGGGATGTCTAGTATATTTATGCCCCCCTTCGAAGAAGAGGGGGTATATTGCTTTGCTCATGTCGGTCTGTCGGTTGGTCGGTCTGTCGGTCGGTCCGTCCACCAGGTGGTTGTCAGACGATAACTAAAGAACGCTTAGGCCTAGGATCATGAAACTTCATGGGTAGGTTGATCATGACTCGCAGATGACCCCTATTGATTTTGAGGTCACTAGGTCAAAGGTCAAGGTCACTGTGACCCGAAATAGTAAAATGGTTTCCGGATGATAATTCAAGAACGCTTATGCCTAGGATCATGAAACTTCATAGGTAGATTGATCATGACTAGCAGATGACCACTATTGATTTTCAGGTCACTAGGTCAAAGGTCAAGGTCACGGTGACCCGAAATAGTAAAATGGTTTCCGGATGATAACTCAAGAACGCTTATGCCTAGGATCATGAAACTTGATAGGTACATTGATCATGACTGGCAGATGACCCCTATTGGTTTTCAGGTCACTAGGTCAAAGGTCAAGGTGACAGTGACCCGAAATAGTAAAATGGTTTACTGATGATAACTCAGGAAAGCTTATGGCTAGGATCATGAAACTTCATAGGTACATTGATCATGACTCGCAGATGACCCCTATTGATTTTCAGGTCAATAGGTCAACGGTCAAGGTCACAGTGACAAAAAACATATTTACAAAATGGCTGTCACTACAACTTAGAGCCCATATGGGGGGCATGCATGTTTTACAAACAGCCCTTGTTATTTATATATTTAGAAAATTTCTTACAGAAATTCCTTTAAGCAAACAGCGCAGAACCTGATGAGACGCCGCGTCTCATCTGGGTCTACGCTGTTTGCCAAGGCCTTTTTCTAGACGCTTTGCATAAATGGGTTAATTTGGACATGCCCTGAAGGATTTAGAAATAATTTGCCTTATATGTTAATATATATGAAATGGTATGTTGAACGCTCAAATTCACACGTCTGCCCTCAAGATTAAGGTCAAACGTTTACATTGCAAGTCAAAATACAGCACTTCTTGTCAAGTAAGGCTCCATCAATACTGTAAGTGGGTACAAAAGGTGATAGGAGCAGATTGCTACAATATAAACAGTTTCTGACATCAATATTTGCCAACATTGTTACAAGAACTGGCTGCAAAAATGAACATCATTATAATAGACTACCTTTAAAGGAAAAAATTTATAACAGAGGAAAGTGTTGTCCCTGATTAGTCTGTGCAGACTGCACAGGCTAATCTGGGATGACATGTTACGCACATGCATTTATCCAAGTTTACCCAAAGCAAAGCTCATATATAAATCTTTGCAAATATAAACACTTTTTTGGCGTAGCTGTATAAGCCAGCTTTTCACCTCACCTGACCATTGTAAGTGTCCAATAAAATTAAAATAAAATTTCCCACCGCTGGATACGAATGAATACACTTCATTTATTCAATTGGCTGATTTAAACATACCACCAGAACATTGGAAACATTGACGCGTTTTTGTAACACTGTTTTACTGCATGAAACAATTGTATCTCTAATAAAAAGGCTTGATAGATAGAACAGTTTTACACTCAACTCTCGTCATCAACGCAGTTTGCGCGTGCACCTTTTATTTTCAGAGGGTTGCTAGCACAAGTATCAGGGTCAAATCGCGGCCAGTGAAATATCGTTATATAATATAGACGCTATATCGCGTGAACTAGGTGAAGTGTTTGGGTTATCTGGAAGACTTGTGGTCAGCAGCAATAAATCACTTTCTCGGTTTAACCTTATCAAAGGGTCAATCTCAGCATGTTATCTCATTAACAGCTACAGACCATTATTGTATTGCTGATAAGGGCCTATCTGACTCAAGAATCTGGTATATACCCTGGACTGTGGAATTTTTTTTAGACCAGAAATATGTTAAATGAAAATATTCAGCGAAATAATTATGGTATGTCAATACTAGAGTCTTAATGTGTTTTCAACAATATCATGATAAACTAGAAATGGCTCGGCAGAGGCCGACGCGCATCCCCACGCCGCATGTTTGTCATCCGGGCGCCCCAGGGTTGATAATGGGGCCATGCATAGATGAGATTGACCGTATTGTCATAAGAGATGTTCAGTATAAATTTGAAGTAATTCAATGTAGAAATTAAGAAGTTAATGTAAAATAACCAAAAAAATTTGTGATAATCTATACCCGAATTTCTCCTCCTCATCCTGCTCTCCTAACAAATCTAATAATGAATCAACTTTACTGTAGTCAATTATGTACATGTCATCCTAATCTCTTATAGCCAATCTTCTTGCTTCTGTTTTGGAAAAGTTATGTTTTGAGGTTAAACGGTTGACTAAATAGTAGTGTCTCAAAACATTTCTATTGCAATCTTGTACACAACAATGAATATGTTGAATTTCGTGTCTGTCTTTGATGTGCCTGTTCGAAGTCCATCTTGCTTTAAATTGTTTCTCACATTTTTCCCACTTGAACATTTAGACAGATTTTCAGTAATGAGTCTAAAATTGTAATTGCACAAATTGAAAGTTTCAGCCCTTTTATAGATTCTTGAGGCTATATTCAATGAGTTTCTCATGCTTTTATGCTTGACTGCATTCTATCTCTTCCCTCATACAGGTGTCCCTTTGGGCAAATATTTTATAATCCCTTGTATAAACATTAGATTGAGCTAAACCATTTCACAGATGAGTTAACACAAACAATTGAATACTAAATATATCTCTGCGCCACTACTGTGTAACTCTATGTGCCATTTTGATTGATTTTTTTTATATCATTTGGCAGGTTATTTACTTACCTCCCTTTAAAGCTTATTACTTCCCTTGGATTTGTTTTTTTTTTACTTTTGACATTGAAGGATGACCTTGACCTTAACCTTTAACCACTCAAAATGTGCAGCTCCATGAGATACACATGCATGCCAAATATCAAGTTGCTATCATCAATATTGCAAAAGTTATGGCCAATGCACCATACCGGGGGCATAAAAATAAGTGAAAATCTTTGACCTGGCCCCGCCCCAACCCCCATAACTTTTGACCCAGGGGTCAGATCAAAATTCCGTTACTGTCACCATCGCACATATGCTCATAGCTACCATGTATGTAAGTTTCAAGGTTCTAGTGCTAATAGTGTAGGAGGAGCAGGTGGCCAGGACAGACGGACAGACAGACTCGCATCTTCTTTTGGTTTTCTGTTTTGTGTCTTTAGGTTTATGACCAGCAATATGTAATAATGTAACATAAGCCGCGAAAACTCCGTGTAACATCCCGTACTGCGTGTGATGCAGCTAAGAACTGCACAGAAAAAGACATTCGCTATCTTTATCTTATTCATTGAACTCTTTACCTTTCACCAAATCCAAACACAATCAACGCCGTATATCTTTTTTAAAGATATTTATTGTTACAATTTATAATTACTAATAGTGTGACAGCTACACATTAAGGTTTAAAACACAAGGCATTTTTCGCCAAGTTTTTTTGCATGGATTTTATGGGCACTGCTAGGTCATAATTCCTCAAATCTGTTTGAATTTTTTTTGGAAGGCTAGGTAAATAATAAAAGTCAAGTTATAAAATCAAATATAATAATTGGTGATTAATGACAATTCCATTGACCCATTTCAAAATGCATTTAATTATATCAATATACACACTTTTGTAAGATGTTTGATTTATAAACAGTGAACAGCAATAATTTAATTTACAAATTGCAGCCCACTGTTGCTTCATAGTTCCTTCTAATACATGGTTGTACAATTATACCATTAAAAATGCAATCTGTTGAAAAATGACTGATTTCAATTTTCAATTTAGAGTACTTTAATATGTTCTCACATGTTTGTTAAGATTTTTAGGTTGATGTAATTTATGCATAGTTTATCAATTTATGGCCATTAAACGTTCCACTTTGTATTGACTAAAACAACAAGGATTTAAAACCTGCATGAGTCCAAATGTGTTATTTATACAAACAGTATGTCAATAAACTGTAGTGCTGTTTAATATAAAAGTTATTTTGAAAACATCAGTATCAAATTGTAAACACTGGTCCTCACAATAAACGTCTTATAAGGCCAATCATATGCAGTTACTTGACCGTTTATTTGATGAAAAGTGAATGTATACCAACAAGGAACATCCTGTTTGTGGTACTTGTAAGGCCATTTAAATATCGGGACCTATGTTCGTCCAAACAGTAAATCATGTGCCCTACCTCAGTAAGCTGTTTGCTTTCGATCTTGTGCCGGTCCTATGATCTTAAAAAATTTGGCACTTGGTTATATTACAGCCTTTTATAACATACAGCAAACGTCAAAAATCTAGAAATATTACCACCAGATCATTGTTTGTTTGCCCTGAGGCTTATCTGCTGAGAGATGGCGGTATGTCAAGGGGTACGTTTTATTTCAGTTTTCTATATCGACTATGGGTAGATGATTGGAGTCGAATGTTTTTAAACTGTTTGTATCGTATGATAAGGGGAAATTAAAAGATTTCTACTTTATTTTATCAGCGATCAAGCATTGGTTGTCAGGAGAAACCAACTGTATGTTTACTATTTCATTTAGATTGTTAGAAAGAAGTTTTTTTGTCATGTTTGTATCACTTCATAGAAATAAATGTCCATTTGAGAGCCTTGTCTACTTCAATTCATTATATTCAATGGGAACATCTGTTTCACTTAGATTTCGATTTCAAGTTTTTAAGGAGATCCTGACCTGGTTTGCCCATTCTTTGCTGGAAATGATCAGTGACAATTGAGAATAGAGATTGCAATTCAAGCAACTTGTATCTTACAGTGAAAACATGTTTAGTTTGTGTGAAATGATTTAATAATACATAGCTATATCTTTTATTAATAATTGTACTTATCCAATATTAAATACGCCTGTTTAAATAAACTTAATTTAAACTTTCAAACTGAAAGCAACGTACAGTATAAATAAATCTAAAAAAAAAAAAATTGATTCTTTTATTACTTAATAAAACTAATACATTATTCTTAAATTTGTAGAGAAGATCATTATAAAACATAAAGAATAAATCAATAATGCTGGCTTGTCATACATGTTATAAATATTAACATATATATATGTTATAGTGCATATGTAAGCCTCAATACTTAAATGATACAAAAAACACGGACAAGAAGTGTACATTTATGATGCAAAAAAAATCCTGGTAGATCTTAAATGTTCCTTTTGAAGTTATATTTATGGCAGGCATATTTGTGCCATGAACTTTGCTACATTGTATGTGTCCTCTTAAGCAAACAAAATGCTGCGTGTTTGTTGTTTGTAAACTGACGTTGCAATTTATGGTTCGCCTTTCAAGATCAAGAAATCAGTGCAAATAAGACACATGTAAAATGGATAGGTGCTACAGGAAATATTGATAGAAATAAGACACATGTAAAATGGATAGGTGCTTCAGGAAATATTGATAGAAATAAGACACATGTAAAATGAATAGGTGCTACACGAAATATTGATAGAAATAAGACAAATGTAAAATGGATAGGTGCTACAGGAAATATTGATAGAAATATGACACATGTAAAATGGATAGGTGCTACAGGAAATATTGATAGAAATAAGACACATGTAAAATGGATAGGTGCTACAGGAAATATTGATAGAATATATGAACTGCACTCTGTTAAAAGGGGGTTTCATGCATGTGCATAAAGTGTCGTTACAGACTAGCCTGTGCATTTCAGCGCCCTCACACTACTTTGGGGGAAGGGGTCCGCAGCCCTTAGAAGGGGGAATTTTCGCGCGTTTCCCTTTTTGGGGGATTTTTTACTTACTCTCTCATTATTACATTTGTACATGTTTGCACTATATTCATTGCATTTTTCATAATTTAGTATGTTTGAAAAGATTAAATTGAAATAGAATTGACATATAATAATCATGAGACACGTCTTTCTATTAAAAAAAAAAAATTTTTTAGGGGGAATTTTTCCCCCCAAAAGGGGAAAAAAGTATACTTTTCAGGTGGGGGACTGCCGCAGAAATTCGGCGGCAGATTTGATAGATTGAGGGCCCTGCATTTGCACAGGCTAATCAGGGACGACCCTTTCCGCCTAAACTGGATTTTTCCACAAGAACATTCTTCCTTTAAACAAAAGTTCAATAAAATATGTTTACTGTTTAATATTTTTACTCTACTTGCTATCCTAACTTGTGTTTCAGATGAAGCGTGAGGGTGACATACCCCAGGGCATGCTGGGTAACTGTCTCACAATACAGCAGCTGCACACAGGCAACACAGACCCCTCTGAGCAACAACAGATCTACCCCAGTAAGTACCTTCCACTCTATGGATATAGCCTTCTTTTGGAAACACCAGTCTTGATTCATGTGCGTAAAGTGTCATTCCAGATTAGCCTGTGCAGTCTGCACAGGATAATCAGGGATGACACTTTCTGCCTGGATTTTTGTTAAGCAACTTCATTTAAACGAACAAATCTGGAACAACACTACTCACATGCAGTAAGCCCAGTTTTTCTCTGAATAAGACTTGTATAAAGGATTTAGCGGAGGTGTGTGGGTGTTGGTGTGTTGTGTCCCCTTGTATAATGGATATAGGTGAGGTGTGTGGGTGTTGGTGTGTTGTGTCCCTCATACACTTGTATAATGGATATAGGTGAGGTGTGTGGGTGTTGGTGTATTGTGTCCCTCATACACTTGTATAATGGATATAGCGGAGGTGTGTGTGTGGGTGTGTTGTATAATGGATATAGCGGAGGTGTGTGTGTGGGTGTGTTGTGTCCCTCACACACTTGTACTGCACACAGGCATGTGCTTTAGTTCAATCCAATTAAGGCTAATTCACATCATAACACTTCCACTTCAAGAGACATGCTCTGGTCAGTCTCATGCTCTTGTCAGTCTCATGCTCTGGTCAGTCTCTTGCTCTGGTCAGTCTCATGCTCTGGTCAGTCTCATGCTCTGGTCAGTCTCATGCTCTGGTCAGTCTCATGCTCTGATCAGTCTCTTGCTCTGGTCAGTCTCTTGCTCTGGTCAGTCTCATGCTCTGGTCAGTCTCATGCTCTGG
Source organism: Dreissena polymorpha (assembly GCF_020536995.1). Taxonomy (NCBI): domain Eukaryota; kingdom Metazoa; phylum Mollusca; class Bivalvia; order Myida; family Dreissenidae; genus Dreissena; species Dreissena polymorpha. The sequence goes on along the minus strand of NC_068365.1, from coordinate 5,317,728 downwards.
TCAGTCTCATGCTCTGGTCAGTCTCATGCTCTGGTCAGTCTCATGCTCTGGTCAGTCTCTTGCTCTGGTCAGTCTCATGCTCTGGTCAGTCTCATGCTCTGGTCAGTCTCATGCTCTGGTCAGTCTCATGCTCTGGTCAGTCTCATGCTCTGGTCAGTCTCATGCTCTGGTCAGTCTCTTGCTCTGGTCAGTCTCATGCTCTGGTCAGTCTCTTGCTCTGGTCAGTCTCTTGCTCTGGTCAGTCTCATGCTCTGGTCAGTCTCATGCTCTGGTCAGTCTCTGCTCTGGTCAGTCTCATGCTCTGGTCAGTCTCATGCTCTGGTAAGTCTCATGCTCTGGTCAGTCTCATGCTCTGGTCAGTCTCATGCTCTGGTCAGTCTCATGCTCTCGTCAGTCTCATGCTCTCGTCAGTCTCATGCTCTGGTCAGTCTCATGCTCTGGTCAGTCTCATGCTCTGGTCAGTCTCATGCTCTGGTCAGTCTCTTGCTCTGGTCAGTCTCTTGCTCTGGTCAGTCTCTTGCTCTGGTCAGTCTCATGCTCTGGTCAGTCTCTTGCTCTGGTCAGTCTCATGCTCTGGTCAGTCTCATGCTCTGGTCAGTCTCATGCTCTGGTCAGTCTCTTGCTCTGGTCAGTCTCATGCTCTGGTCAGTCTCTTGGGGAAAACCAGCTGTAGGTGTCTTTAGATACGAGCTTGGGTCTGGCGTAATTGGGCTTCATGCGTGTTTGTAAAGTGTCATCCTGGAGAAGCTTGTGCAGACTTTTCACGGTCAACACTTTACGCGTTTATTGAAATTTTTCATATAAATGAAGTCGCTTCTTAGCATAAATCCAATTTAATTCAGAATGTTTCCTACCGTATTAAGATCTGGGAGAACACTGTACGCACATGCATTAAGCCCCGTTATCTCAGATTGTGGCTCATATATCGTGTGAATGTGGCCTGAAACCCGCTTGAGCTCAGGACATCTAGATTGCAAAGCACACACTTTATCACCTATTATGCAACCCAAACGTATGGATGAATTCTCAAGCGCTGATCCAATACTTGGTGTAATACCTTGTATGTGTAATACCTTGTATGGAAAAACACACACCACCGTTTGCACTTTACAATCATCATATTCATTTGTCATAAATTTTACTTGAGTGAGGCCAATAATATACAGCCTTAATAATATTAAGAACAATAATGAAATAGTGTTATTTTGCTTCTTTTTTCTGAAAATGTTATTACAGGACTGAAAAGAATTTTTGTATCTTCAAGGAAAGCATACTTAGCAGCAAAGTTTAATTATTATTTATTAGCAGCAAAGTTTAATTATTATTTATTTCTTTTACAAATGTCAGATCTATAAGTTCGACTTTCAACAATAAACAAATTATTCATACTGTAACAATATTGAACTTTTTGCATGTTCCAAGGATATGTTCTTAAAAATAAAGCTAGGCTTTCCTGGAATTATTGCAACAGCATTATAATAAGCATGATCACATTTTGGCACACTGATTGTGGGCACGATATTTAGTGGCTACTTTTGGTGAACACGATTCTAAACTTAATAGGTGAACGTATTGAAACTAAAGAACAAATGCAGATTTTGAAATGAGGTTAGTATATTTGACAAGGCATTCGGTGCTATATCTGGCGACATGACTCCTGAGCACGTTTCCTCTGGTATATTACTTGGTGACCTTTAGTGTTAACTATTGTCAAGATGTTATCACATGATAGAAGATATACAAAGTATAAAAAAGTTAAATTTGCAAGCTTTATCTTTCTTAGGTATTGTATTTAACACGAACAATAAATTTAACTAATTGCAACACTCTATCAGCGGTATCAAGTGATAGATTTACAGAAAAACGATATTTTAATGACTTTCGGTAATTGTAAGGTAATAAACTGAGATATTAATAACACTTTATGTGTTTAAAAGTGTCACCTTACAAATGTTAACATTAATAAACAAATCTCAGGACTGTTTACCCAAATTGTTCTAATACAGATTTATTATGAACACACAATAGGTCATTATAAAATGAAAATTTACCAAATGCATTTTTTTTTATAAAAGCAATTGCTCAATATATTTAGAAATTTAGGAAACTCACTATTCTTTAGATATAAATTGTATCTATACAATGGGCAGATTTGTGCCATTTAATTTGTTCTGTGTGCTTTGCGACCTTCTTTGTTGGCTGACGTCAGAAAATGTTACATTATCCGAGGCACGACGACTGTGAGTGAACGTTATGCACACCTGATATTTAACATAATGTCGGAAGCCTTTTAAAAATCCAGCACAGAGAGTTCTTTATTGGCAGTGATTTGACTTTTGATTGCTTCAATGAACGTTTGATTGATCCTTGAGAGTCACTCCCAAAATAAAGAATTGTCTTTAATAAAAGTTTATATTCGTAACTATTTAAAGCGCTGTTCTTCATTATGTGTTGTATAGATTTTTTACACTACAATTTGTTATTGTCCAGTGTATGGAGTACAGGTCTTAAAGCAATTACAAAAGTTGGCCTAATGTTATGATTGATTTTCAAGCATTATTCAACCTTTTCAATTTCTTATACTTTATGGTTCTCATTCCTAGTATTTTGGTTATTTGTTGCTTTTTTTCCGCTTAAAAGGCTGTTTTGCTATTCATGTCTTCCCAGGTTTACTTGGGTCAAGTTGTTTCTACTGACATTGAATATAAACAGTTGTTTTGAAATCAAGTGGTTAAGGTCTCACACAACACACTTGTCTCCAATTTCTACCATGCCATGCGGTGCCAGTTCGTATTCTTCCACTGCCACTACTTACGTCAACAGTTGACTATTTATAGAGCAGTGATTAAACACAGTTTGAAAATCATAAGTAAGTAAAGGAAAAGAAAGCTTGCTATAGGTGTTTACAATGTTATTTTTAAGTGTAAGTAATCGGATGAAATATGTACTAAGTTAACCTGGCAGTTTTGGTGGTATGTCATAAGAGTGCAGAATTCTAACAGGAACATTGTTCAGGGAATTGAATTGAGTCGTGCTCTGTGAAAATGGGGTTTAATGCATGTGCGCAATGTGTCGCCCCAGTCCCCCAGGTGGATCAGTGACAACACTTTCTGCCCAAACTGGATTTTTGCTAAGAAGAGACTTTCTTGAATTGAAAAATAACATTAAAATGGAAAGTTTCGTCCCCGATTAGCCTGTGAAGTCAGCACAGGCTTATCAGGGACAACACTTTCTGCCAAAACTGGATTTTTTAAAAGAAGAGACTTTCTGTGAACGAAAAATACCATAAAAGTGGAAAGTGTTGTCCCTGATTAGCCTGTGAGGACTGCAGCACAGGCTAATATGGGATAACACTTTATACACATGCATTTAACCCTCTTCACAGAGCACGGCCCAATTATAATATAAAGATTTACTTTATCTAAAATGAGAAACATTATTTTACCATGGATAGTTGTTTAAGAAAGGCAGACATATGTCCTTTCCCCCATCATCTATTGCACTTTTGTTGCATAAACAATATATAATATGCATAATAAACACAACAAAAGTCGTTTTTCAAAAACAAAAAAAAAAATTTTTTTGAATGGCTTAATTATTTTTAGTTTTTACAAAGTGTATCATTGGATGAATGGACCACAGAAAATAATTAGTTACTTATGATGTGACTAGTTGCAGTAAAAAAGACAAAACACAAGAAATTATTTTGAAATTCAACAACCTTGCAACACACTTAATACTTTATATATTTAATGTGGCATTTGGAACAACAAAAAAGCTAAGGAAAAAAATGCCAGTATTTTTTTTAAATTTATGTTGTGTCATTTTAGAAAGATAGTTAACCTGTTTGACTTTGGGTTGTTTGGAGATTAAAAGCCTCATTGTCGACTCTCTGTTATTGCTGCTTGCCGTGAAATCATGATCGCCAATTATTAGGGGTGTCACATAATGGCCAACATTAACATTGGGGTAGAGAACATTATTTTGAATTATAAGTTTAATTTTCAGTGTAATTATAGAGCAGAGTTATAAATTTACAAAAACATACTTTTAGCGTGATGCATTTAAATAATTTCATGAGATGATCATGTTACGGTACTTGATGTTAAAGAAAGAACTGAATAAAGAGAATTGTACTTCTCTAATGGTTTACCAATTAGGAGTGAGAATTATATAGGGATAAATGAATTGTCAAATTATACGCTGTCATTGCCCTTTACGTATGATTTGTTATAAAAAACAGGAGGGAATGTGTAAGCAAAATTTGTTACATTGAATTTCCTTGCCTTTCCCTTACAAAATACCATAAAATAGAAGTAAAACATTAGATAATTTGAGGATTTTGAAATGATATTTGTAAATTTTGGGATTTGGTGCTAGTGATTTCATCAAACACACCGCTTGCTTATGCACTTAAAGGTTGTACCAGGGAGAATTATCAGTGTGTATTGGGATTGAACCAACAAAACTTCAGTGTTTATATATTGATATAGAAAAAAAATCTTGAATGTTGTTAAACCTAATACTGAGCAGTATTAAGTGTTCAGGTCTATTGTTAGATTCACAATACTTTAACCCATTTATGAAAAGCTTCTAGAAAAAAGGCCTTGGCAAACAGCGTAGACCCAGATGAGACGTTGCATGATGTGGCGTCTCATCAGGGTCTGTGATGTTTGCTTAAAGGAATTTCTGTAAGAAATATTCTAAATATAGAAATGAATATACTAGACATCCCTAATTTTGGAAATAAATTGATCCAATTTAGAAGGATGGGAGAGTCCACTTGGCATAAATGGGTTAAGATGTTCCTAATAAGTATCTTTTGGTACACTCTGCATAGTTAATATGCCCCACCAAAGGCGAAGGGATATAGAATGTCGTTGTCTGTCTGTTCGTCAGTCTGTCACACACACACTTTTTTTTTGCGGGGATGTCAATACGAATAAATATTTAATATAATTATAATAGTAAGTTCCAAACATTTGTTTAATTAAACTGATCAATACTTATTAGGGTTTTGTTTATCTAAACAGCTTGTTTTCAAGCTCAGCATTCATTTCCAAATCTGCTATACTTGGTAACTGATAAGAACAAATGCATTCAGTGGTTTGTTATAGCCCTGGCATGATGTTGCACATGGTTGAAGCTTTTGTAGCCAGTTTTGCACAGGAATTTGTCTCCTATTGTGAGAACTGAGGACTTAAAAATAATGTACTTAAATTCTGAAATCTGATTATCTCCTACATTTTTGTTAGAGATTATACCCAGTGTCAGTAAGTTCAGCCTCAGATTTAATTCAATTCCAACCCACAGTTATTAATGTCAGTTTTTTGTGTGTGCTTTATTTATTTTTTCAGCCTATGCCTTATGGATTTGGGAAAATAAGGTGATAAAGAATGAAATTGGGAACATGGAACATTTGTTATATTATAAGTCAAGTATTCCATTGGTTATAAGTGCATGTTTAACTGCATTTTTAAAATGTATATTATTAAGTTTGGCATCGAGGAAGGGGTGGGGAGTTTGGTCAGATTTTTGGGAAAAAATGTTACCTTTTGTCATTGGGAAACAATGTAATTAGAGGCTGTAACTTTGGGCAAAAAAAAAATCCCTAATCATATATTCCAGATAGGAGTCTTGTTTTGTATTACGATGGGATTGTTTTGTGTTTCATTCACAGATGTTGGATTTCTGCCCTCTATGGAGTTTTAACCCAAGAGCTCTTTAACTCATTACAAGGTCCTTTAACAAGGACTTGAACTACATTAAATTAAAAACTCATAGGTGAACCCGTGTTTAATTAATAAGTTATCTCAATGTATAGTTGATAATCACTATGCACCATTTTATAAACCAATGAAATAATAAACAATAGTTGAAAAGAAGAATCTTCATTTCCACCCATTTTGCTGGTGCCCATGTTAGGGTGCTCAATGATTTCCTGTCACATGAAAGACCAATTAACATTCCAGGAATGTCCCAGAAATGCTTCAGATGATTGTTGTGTTGATAACTAGGCCACTGGCCTGGATTTAATGATGATGTATTAAATGAGCTGCGTTCTGAGTAAACTGGGCTTAATGCATGTTGGTGAAGTCCGCACAGGCTAATCAGGAACGACACTTTCCGCTTTTATGGTATTTTTAGTTTAAGAAAGTTTCCCTTACCGAAAATCCAAGTTTAGGTGGAAAGTGTCGTCCCTGATTAACCAGTGTGGACTGCACAGGCTAATCTGGGACGACACTTTACGCACATGCATTTAGCCCAGTTTTCTCATAACAAGGCTCTCTCATTCATTTTAGCCTTGCTCTGGGAAAATAGGGCTTAATGCATGTTTATAAAGTTGCCGTCTGGGTGAGCCTTTCCGGTCTGCACAGGCTTATCAAGGTCATTACTTTCCATTTTTATTTTTCGTTTGAAGAAAGTCTCTTCTTAGCAAAAATCCAAAATTTTTACACACACACAAACTTGCATATATATACTTAATTATTACTATTTTGTACAATCCAACTGTCCCATACTAACCTGTGGATGTTTCTATTTTGAGACTACGGTCTATCCTATACTTACCTGTGGATGTTTCTTTTTTGAGACTACGGTCTATCTTATACTAACATGTGGATGTTTCTATTTTGAGACTACGGTCTATCCTATACTTACCTGTGGATGTTTCTTTTTTGAGACTACGGTCCATCCTATACTTACCTGTGGATGTTTCTATTTTGAGACTACGGTCTATCCTATACTAACATGTGGATGTTTCTATTTTGAGACTATACTGTCTAGCTCATACTCACATATGGATGTTTCTATTTGCAGACTATGGTCTGGGAGGCCCATCAGCACCCAATGTGATGGAGCAGTCACCCATCAACGCACAGAACAGCCCGATGAGCGTGATGGATGACTCACAGGGTTCAACAGAGTATGTATCTACCGGGCCACAGATTCAGAAAGTCCTTATAACTGATATTCATTTCTACACTGGTGAAAATTTTCAAGCAATCAGGATCATGACAAACCTGGACCTGCAGGACACTACCCTTCAATTTGACATTAAAATAGAAGCAGTGTTCTTCAGTGGTGTGTGACTAAGGATTCTGTTAGTCATTGAATAGAATTAAAAAACGTAAAAGTATAGGAAGTTGATACTTAAAACCACCAATTGGCTGCACACATTCTATAGATATGTTCAGAAATTCTACAAAACTACTACTGTAGGGGGTGTGGTGTAACAAAAATATAGGAGAATTGATTATCAACACCCTAGTCATCTTGCCAGTTTGTAAGTTTTGAATGTAAGAAAAGTATTCCAGAATATAAAGATTTGTTCACACTTGGCTGCAAACTGTCAAGGAGCAAATATCCTTGGAGACTTTACATTATTCACAGCGGTATAGTTACAAAGGAACAGGTTCGTTGAAATAAAACTATGTCCCCCAGTCAATTATCAGGCATTGTATTGTTACTTAGCAAGTTCATTATATAATGTTTGTTTTATTTCTTGGAAATGTGACTTGTCCAATTTTCTAGAAAAATCAAGAAGATTGCTTGTAGAAATAATTTTTTTCAATGGCTTTATTTCAAGAAGCCTTTACTTGGCCTTGGGCAGGGTTTCTGTCTTGTTTCTAGTCTGTTAAAGCAATATATTCAAGGTCATATCTGTGTTAAATATTTCCATTGCACTTTCTGTATTTTTTTTGTTCACTCAGAGATTTATCTGTTTGTTTATTGGCTTCATTTCCTTTGTCCTGGTTGTGGTGCATCTGTCAAAGAGAATACGAGGCCACACATGGCTTCACACTTCACTGATTTATCTGAGGCCACACGTGGCTTCACACTTTACTGATTTATCTGAGGCCACACGTGGCTTCACACTTCACTTATTTATCTGAGGCCACACGTGGCTTCACACTTCACTGATTTATCTGAGGCCACACGTGGCTTCACACTTTACTGATTTATCTGAGGCCACACGTGGCTTCACACTTCACTGATTTATCTGAGCCTCATTTTGCAAAAACAGGGTTTAATGCATTTGCGTAAAAGTATCTTCCTAGACTAGCCTGCGCAGTTTGCATAAGCTTATCAGGGACAATACTTTCTGCCTAAAGTGGATTTTTGTCCATCTTTAAGAGACTTCCTTTAAAACGAAATAAATTGAAAGTGGAAAGTTTTGTCCCTGATTGGCCAGAGCAAACTTCCTGGGCACAGGCTTATATGGGAGAAAACTTTACGCACATGTATTAAGCCTCATTTTCCCAAAGGGAGGCTCAAATCAGTAGTATGTAGCCCCAGTCAGTGAGTGTGTAGCCCCAGTCAGTGAGTGTGTAGCCCCAGTCAGTGAGTGTGTAGCCCCAGTCAGTGAGTGTGTAGCCCCAGTCAGTGAGTGTATAGTCCCAGTCAGTGAGTGTGTAGCCCCAGTCAGTGAGTGTGTAGCCCCAGTCAGTGAGTGTGTAGCCCCAGTCAGTGAGTGTGTAGCCCCAGTCAGTGAGTGTGTAGCCCCAGTCAGTGAGTGTGTAGCCCCAGTCAGTGAGTGTGTAACCGCAGTCAGTGAGTGTGTAGCCCCAGTCAGTGAGTGTGTAGCCCCAGTCAGTGAGTGTGTAGTCCCAGTCAGTGAGTGTGTAGCCCCAGTCAGTGAGTGTGTAACCGCAGTCAGTGAGTGTGTAGCCCCAGTCAGTGAGTGTGTAGTCCCAGTCAGTGAGTGTGTAACCGCAGTCAGTGAGTGTGTAGTCCTAGTCAGTGAGTGTGTAGCCCCAGTCAGTGAGTGTGTAGCCCCAGTCAGTGAGTGTGTAGCCCCAGTCAGTGAGTGTGTAGCCCCAGTCAGTGAGTGTGTAGTCCTAGTCAGTAAGTGTGTAGCCCCAGTCAGTGAGTGTGTAGTCCTAGTCAGTGAGTGTGTAGCCCCAGTCAGTGGGTGTGTAGCCCCAGTCAGTGAGTGTGTAGCCCCAGTCAGTGGGTGTGTAGTCCCAGTCAGTGAGTGTGTAGCCCCAGTCAGTGAGTGTGTAGCCCCAGTCAGTGAGTGTGTAGCCCCAGTCAGTGGGTGTGTAGCCCCAGTCAGTGAGTGTGTAGTCCCAGTCAGTGAGTGTGTAGCCCCAGTCAGTGGGTGTGTAGCCCCAGTCAGTGAGTGTGTAGCCCCAGTCAGTGAGTGTGTAGCCCCAGTCAGTGGGTGTGTAGCCCCAGTCAGTGAGTGTGTAGCCCCAGTCAGTGAGTGTGTAGCCCCAGTCAGTGAGTGTGTAGTCCCAGTCAGTGAGTGTGTAGTCCCAGTCAGTGAGTGTGTAACCGCAGTCAGTGAGTGTGTAGCCCCAGTCAGTGAGTGTGTAGCCCCAGTCAGTGAGTGTGTAGCCCCAGTCAGTGAGTGTGTAGCCCCAGTCAGTGAGTGTGTAGCCCCAGTCAGTGAGTGTGTAGCCCCAGTCAGTGAGTGTGTAGTCCCAGTCAGTGAGTGTGTAACCGCAGTCAGTGAGTGTGTAGTCCCAGTCAGTGAGTGTGTAACCGCAGTCAGTGAGTGTGTAGCCCCAGTCAGTGAGTGTGTAGCCCCAGTCAGTGAGTGTGTAGCCCCAGTCAGTGAGTGTGTAGCCCCAGTCAGTGAGTGTGTAGTCCCAGTCAGTGAGTGTGTAACCGCAGTCAGTGAGTGTGTAGCCCCAGTCAGTGAGTGTGTAGCCCCAGTCAGTGAGTGTGTAGCCCCAGTCAGTGGGTGTGTAGCCCCAGTCAGTGAGTGTGTAGCCCCAGTCAGTGGGTGTGTAGTCCCAGTCAGTGAGTGTGTAACCGCAGTCAGTGAGTGTGTAGTCCCAGTCAGTGAGTGTGTAGCCCCAGTCAGTAGGTGTGTAGCCCCAGTCAGTAGGTGTGTAGTCCCAGTCAGTGGGTGTGTAGTCCCAGTCAGTGGGTGTGTAGCCCCAGTCAGTGGGTGTGTAGCCCCAGTCAGTAGGTGTGTAGTCCCAGTCAGTGGGTGTGTAGCCCCAGTCAGTGAGTGTGTAGTCCCAGTCAGTGAGTGTGTAGCCCCAGTCAGTGAGTGTGTAGCCCCAGTCAGTGAGTGTGTAGTCCCAGTTTATTGGATTGTGCAATGTGATGAAAGGTGAGCTCAGTTTACTTTAAACATGAGACAAACTGATCCAGTCACCCTGTACTAGATATGCAGGCATCTGCAGTGCGGTACTATTCCATTCTGTATTTGTAGATCAATGGATTTAAAAAAAAAATATTTAGTTCTTTCTTTATCATTTATCTCTCACGGACCATTGAAGATTTACCATCCCACTTCACTCCAAGTGCTTGATACCGGTTCTAGTAAAGTACCCGTGTAGTTTATTGATTATAAGTTCTCGTTGACATTGATTTTGTCATTGTCTTATCGGAGCTCTCTTAATATTGTAACTTAATTGTTTCTATGAAATCTCCGCTCACTTAATTATTGATTGTCAAGTCTGGCAGGAAGTGGTCTGTATTTCATCAATGCAATAGAAGGTCACACAGCATTGCATAACATATTGTTTTTCTTTGCCTAAAGTATCTTTTATTAGATTAAGACTTTGTGCTACTGTTTGTTTCATGTAAAAATGGGTCTTATGCCATTAATGGCAAGCGTGGCTCCAGACAACCCTGTGCAATTGTGCAGTCAGGAGCTACGCTGTCTACTGTAACGAAATGCATGTTTTGTGGTCCCAGGTTAATCTGGGATGATACTATACTCACATGCATCTGTTTTCAGCATGTATGCGTATTTCCATGTCTTTTCAGCCTGTCAACATCTACCCATATATTTTCAGCATGCATGGGGCGTATTCTCCGGCTCCACCTGACATGCTGAGTCCGGGCCGGCGACCACACCCACGCCTGCGCCATCACGGCATCTACCACAACATGGAGATGGGCATGATGCCAGTGGCGAACCCGCAGGCTGAGAAGTGGTACCAGCAGTGGGTGGAGAACGGGGGAGAGATGCCTGCACCTGAGCCCAAGCACACCGACCTGCCTATGCACCAGTTTGCGTACGGTAACTGTCGCATGCAGAATGTGAACTGGAACCCACAGATGGAAGAGTTTGGTCTTCATCCGGACATGCAGGCCGGAAATGGGGGTATGTTTTACCTGAATCTGTGTGAAGTTGTTGATACCTAATGACATTCGCATTGCGAATCTTGTCAAATTTAGATATCTTGCTAATTTAATTGCCTTGTTTTTACTAGATTTAAATGAGAAAATGAAGATCTGATAAAAAGCATATTTACCAGCAGTAAATTTCTTTTGTTTAACCGTAAATAATTATCGTTCTCTTCATCAGTGCTAAATTTAATGAACATAAGCTAACACCTACTTTTCTCTGTGTTTCAGATGTCCACTTTGCTCTGTTTAATATTTCCACTTTGCTCTGTGTTTCAGATTTCCACTTTGACGGTGCGTATCCCATGATCCCCCAAGATGAGATGCAGCAGCAGTTCCTGCAGATGAATGCAGTGGACAGGCCGGTCAGCAGGCTGTCTGGCATACTGGCAGACGGCACCACTTGAGTCACATGACAGGAAGTGATCTCACAGGAAGTGGGGTGGGGGAGAAGTTGTTGTGGGGAGTGATATTTAACAGGGAGAAGTTCATATATTGTAGATTTATTGTTTAAGTTATGAATTATAGCAAGATTCATGATTCTTCTTTAAGAGATATTTTAAAGTTGTTTTATAATCCATCAATATTTTAACATAGCTATGCTGCAAGATGTTGACACTATTGTGAAATTTGATATATTGATGTGGTAAAGACAATGATTAAATGTTCTGTTCATGTGTGCCACAGCTTTATTGTTTTTATTGATGTTACATGTTCTGCACAAAATTGATGCAATGTTGTGGACATAGATTGCCTTGTTAAGTCTCATGTTTAGATGTTTATTCAACTGTTAATGAACTGAGTTGGAATTTTCTTGTTATTCTTTAATTTGTATATTTTATAATATTACAAGAAATCTGTGATTTTGTTGTTGATGTTAAAGTTTTATGATTAAATGGAAATTTAGTTAATTTAAGTATATCTTTTTAAGATGAATATTTATACATGTATAGTGTAGAACTTAAAGTGTAACTAGTTAAATGTAATCTTGTTTTACCTTTTCATGTAACATTTTATAACATGGTTACATATTTTTACCAGGACGATATAAAATATGAAAACACAAGTTTACAAAATGAAATGTATACATTATTCTATTACTTCATGCATAGTTCTCATGTATTTTTCCTCAAATCATTTTTGCCAGCAAAAAAGTACAGCAATTTTAAGTTTATTTTTATATTGTTAATTTTTTTTTGCAAAGACAACATGTTGCGCAATCGCGTTATACAGCAACGCTCTCTACACAGGTTGTGTCTCCAGCAATTCAGTATTGTGTGTAACATTTGTGATAATATTGTTCCGTCCTGCCATGTTTCTCATATCACGTTCATATCTTGTTCAACTTGACTGGTGTTTAAATATCTTGAAGTAATCCAATGTTTGAATTTTTTTTCAGACAGTGAATGGAGGATTTGACACAGAGATGTCATATTGGTAGTATAGTATAGATAACAGTATTTAATACAGTATAAAAGAAAATGCACCTCTTTTTGTGTTATTTAAAATAAGCATTAAAGCTTCATGTTTCTTTTGGCAGTCAAAATAATATTATAATTGTAGACCTATTACTTAGTAATGGGATGATAGATGATGCACGAAGGAAAAACATTAATATTCAATTGAACTGTTAACACAGACAGCTATTGTGTAGATTTCAAATGTGTGGTTATTTCTAGATATTTCTATGTGTATTTGGTATTTGTTCACAGGGACATTTTACCTGTCACATTTCAGCAAAAGTTCATTGTGCACACACAGCCATTTATCCCATAAGTGAACTCATTGTTGGATACAGTTATGCACATTTTTGACACGCAGATCATCAATGATTTTCATGACAATATTGCAAGCTCACTGTCTTTTTGTGCATTCCATTATATTTGGAGTTATATATTTGTATACTTATTGTTGATAATGTGCCAATGCCTAGTTAACTGTTTCTTTTAAGCACATATTGTGTGTTTCAACGTCTGTTAACCCTTTAAGTGCTGGAACCAAATTTAAAAGGCCTTTGCAAACAGTTTGGATCCAGATGAGACGCCACAGAACGTGGCATCTCATCAGGATCCAAACTGTTTGCTATTTTGATAGTATTCTTTGAAACAATATCAAAGAAAATGCTAATTTTAGAAATTCAGCAGACAACATTTTAGCAGACGACAAATTTCCCAGCATGCAAAGGGTTAAGAAGTCTTCTGTTTTGCAAAGTATTTTCTTTTACAGAGTGAAGTTTATTTATGTTTTAATATTGTCACCATCATTAACATGGTAATCATAGTCATCTTCATATTGAACTCATAATCATTTTCAAAATTTTAAATTTGCTATTTTATTTTTGTGTACAAAGTCTATTTATTGTTTTATAAATCAGTTATATGCATGTTGTGTGAAGTGTGGTTTTTATTGTTGCCAAATTATTTTACTATTGTGTTTTCTTGAAATGTGTTTTGGGGAATGGTTACTGAAATTATGAATTATATGCATTGTGTGGCCCATTGTTTGTTCACATGTATTGGATGTTAATATGTGTCTTGTTCTGTAAAAATTGGTCAAAATGCATGTGCATAAAATGTCGTCCCAGATTAGCCTGTGAAGTCCGCACAGGCTAATCAGGGACAACTCTTTCCGCTTTAATGGTATTTTTTGTTTAAAGGAAGTCCCTATTTACCGAAAATCTAGTTTAAGAGGAAAAAGTCGTCCCTGATTAGCCTGTGTAGACTGCACAGGCTAATCTGGGATGACACTTTACGCACATGCATTTATCCCAGTTTTCTCAGAACACGACTCATATCATGCAGGCAGACTAACAGTTTATCATTCCAATATTTATTCAATGCAACATTTAATTTGCATGATGCTAATCAACAAATATGCTACAGCAAGCTTTAATTTTCCTGGAACAGATTCATTGTCATATCTGTTGAAATAAATGTCTAACTTTGCAATGATTCCTTTTGCCAAAATTGTGAATTTCCGTCCAAAGTAGTTAGGTTAGTTCGCTGCATATTTGTATATAGTACACAGAGGGTTGTATTTGTATCTTCAACATTCCATGTTATTTATGTCAGAAATCATGTTCTTATTCATTCCATCAGAAAACAGTGGACAAAGTAACATTCAAGTGACTCTAAAAGTTTTTGGCAAAAACAAACATCAGAAAAAGACTTATTATTTTTTTGTTCAGAAAGTCATCATACTTACAATTCAATTCATAATTATGTTGTATATTCTAAGAATGTCAAATTATTGTGTTTAAATCTAAAAAAACAAACAAAAATATTACAAACTCAAAACAAAGAATAACAACAATAATAAAACAATTTGATAAAAGTAAGAACATTTCACAGTGTGTTATCACTACTTATCAATCAGGTATTACCATCTTCATTTGTCTGCAAATAAAGGTTCTTTTCTGCAGGCCTGGAACTATTTCGATTTTCGGTTTCTAGTCTTGCGGCGAAGAGTGTATCATTATCAGGTAGATATATCAGACCCCATTTAAAGTTTGTCAGTTGATTTTTAGAGTTCACGATTTCACTCTTGTACATTTTTATTTCACTTTCTTGGCCTTCAGAAGTTATTTGGACTTGTACCAATATATTTTGGTATTGATGTAAATTCTTTCTTTGCACCAGCTCTATAGCAATTTATAAATGTAAATGGTTTGTTTGTGAATATAATCTATACTAGCAACTAGCAACACAGTAGAAAGAAATTGAGTTGTGGTCACTCAAATGTGATTGTCACCATTGAATAGATCTTAATAATATTGGGAATGGACGAAAAAGGATTTGATATAACCACTGTACCCGAGCATTCTATTACTCAATTTCAAATGTGAAAGTCCGCAAGACAGGAAATCAGTGATGCTGGGTTCCAGACCAGGGCTCCGTTGTCTCAATAACTCAAAAAAGTGCTATAACTTGTATTTCTGCATGTAGTCTGTAACATTTTAAAGTGCTCCATTGATTGTGAATCAGCCCTCATTAAACAGTTCTGTGATGTTAAAACTGTTTTATATTTTTGTTGCTTTACAAATATCTTTTCTTGTCTTAACGTGAAATGTAAATATTTTTGTTTTGTTAATGGTGTGCTTCTGCCTTTCTTATTATCAAGAAATAAATATTTCAGATGGACACAATTGTTCCCTTTCCAGATTATTCTCTTTGAAGCGAATATTGTTATTTATTTATTTTTTATATCACTAATAATAGTGTAATTTTAAGAAGCTATGAAAATGCATAGTTTACATTGGGTTGCCATGGTTATATAGTTGAAGAATGTCTGTCCAACAACCTCTCATGGAGAGGACATCGCTGCCTGCAACGGAAAACAAACATGCAACAACTAGATATATTTATAATATAACTTGTACATCATTAAATAATTGTAATATTATATAATCTATAAACTATAGAAAGTAAATAAACAGATAATTAACCCTTTTTTTGTTCGGAAACACAATTCTTGTGACAGTACAAGAGTTGTATAGATCCATACTGATGTTTGTTGTTCTTGTTTGCTAATGTGTTCAGATGTTGTTTGTTGATATACTTATACAAAGTCAAGAGTCCTTGGCGTCAGTGCTTGTCCGTGATTGGTTGTTGGCATAGACTGGTGTCTCCAAACTGAGACTGGTTTTGTTCAGTGACAAGTGCCTTATGTTGTGTATCTCTGTCCATATTCCTCTGCCTATCCTCACTTTGTCTTCGTTACCGTCATGATAAATAAACAGTCCTCAGAAAAACATGGCTTTTGTTGTTTGTTTTAAGCCTTATTCTGGGAAACAAGGGCTTAATGTATTTGTGTAGTGTCGCCCCAGAGTAGCCTGTGCAGTCCCCACAGGCTTATCATGTACGACAGTTAACGCATTTACGGATTTTTTCGTTATGCCCCCCTTTGAAGAAGAGGGGGTATATTGCTTTGCACATGTCGGTCGGTAGGTCTGTCGGTTGGTCCGTCCACCAAATCCACTCTAGGCGGAATGTGTCATTCCTGATTAGCCAGTGGGTACTTCACAGGGGCATCTGGGACAACACTTGACACAAATGATAGCCAGTGGGTACTTCACAGGGGCATCTGGGACAACACTTGACACACATGATAGCCAGTGGGTACTTCACAGGGGCATCTGGGACAACACTTGACACATGAAAGCCAGTGGGTACTTCACAGGGGCATCTGGGACAACACTTGACACATGATAGCCAGTGGGTACTTCACAGGGACATCTGGGACAACACTTGACACATGATAGCCAGTGGGTACTTCACAGGGGCATCTGGGACAACACTTGACACACATGATAGCCAGTGGGTACTTCACAGGGGCATCTGGGACAACACTTGACACATGATAGCCAGTGGGTACTTCACAGGGACATCTGGGACAACACTTGACACATGATAGCCAGTGGGTACTTCACAGGGGCATCTGGGACAACACTTGACACACATGATAGCCAGTGGGTACTTCACAGGGGCATCTGGGACAACACTTGACACATGATAGCCAGTGGGTACTTCACAGGGGGCTACTGGGACAACACTTGACACACGATAGCCAGTGGGTACTTCACAGGGGCATCTGGGACAACACTTGACACATGATAGCCAGTGGGTACTTCACAGGGACATCTGGGACAACACTTGACACATGATAGCCAGTGGGTACTTCACAGGGACATCTGGGACAACACTTGACACATGATAGCCAGTGGGTACTTCACAGGGGCATCTGGGACAACACTTGACACACATGATAGCCAGTGGGTACTTAACAGGGGCATCTGGGACAACACTTGACACACATGATAGCCAGTGGTTACTTCACAGGGGCATCTGGGACAACACTTGACACATGATAGCCAGTGGGTACTTCACAGGGGCTACTGGGACAACACTTGACACACATGATAGCCAGTGGGTACTTCACAGGGGCATCTGGGACAACACTGGACACACATGATAGCCAGTGGGTACTTCACAGGGACATCTGGGACAACACTTGACACATGATAGCCAGTGGGTACTTCACAGGGGGCATCTGGGACAACACTTGACACACATGATAGCCAGTGGGTACTTCACAGGGGGCATCTAAGACCACACTTGACACACATGATAGCCAGTGGGTACTTCACAGGGGCATCTGGGACAACACTTGACACACATGAAAGCCAGTGGGTACTTCACAGGGGCTACTGGGACAACACTTGACACATGATATCCAGTGGGTACTTCACAGGGGCATCTGGGACAACACTTGACACATTATGACATATGATAGCCAGTGGGTACTTCACAGGGGTATCTGGGACAACACTTGACACACATGCACTTCACAGGGGCATCTGGGACAACACTTGACACACATGTACTTCACAGGGGCATCTGGGACAACACTTGACACACATGCACTTCACAGGGGCATCTGGGACAACATTTGACACACATGTACTTCACAGGGGCATCTGGGACAACACTTGACACACATGTACTTCACAGGGGCATCTGGGACAACACTTGACACACATTTACTTCACAGGGGCATCTGGGACAAAACTTGACACACATGTACTTCACAGGGGCATCTGGGACAACACTTGACACACATGTACTTCACAGGGGCATCTGGGACAACACCTGACACACATGCACTTCACAGGGGCATCTGGGACAACACTTGACTCACATGTACTTCACAGGGGCATCTGGGACAACACTTGACTCACATGTACTTCACAGGGGCATCTGGAACAACACTTGACACACATGCACTTCACAGAGGCATCTGGGACAACACTTGACACACATGTACTTCACAGGGGCATCTGGGACAACACTTGACACACATGCACTTCACAGGGGCATCTGGGACAACACTTGACACACATGCAATTAGCCAAAGTTCCCAGAAATGAAGCTGGTATAAAGATCCCCACAGTTGGATAACAAGGGCATATATCATGTAAAATATACTAGATAGGCCCATGAAAAAGAACTGGCAAAATTATGCAGAAGTTTTGTTAACACATTTTTGTTGAAAAGACACAGAAATTGCAATGATCAATAGTCATAAAAGGAAGAATTTTGTTTAAATTCTAATAAAAATTATATATAGGGTGTTTATAGAGCACTATGTCTAGCATTTGTTCATTGTATACCATTACTATATTATTAACATAAGTTTTTTATAATGTAAAATGTTGCACTTATCGAGAGCTGTAGCTTTAATTATATATGAGTTTAAAAAAAACACGCAAACTGATTATAAAATGCAGTTGTTTTTGGAATATAGGATGACATTTCTAAATCGAAATTTCTTCACTATCAACGGAGACAAAGTTTTAGAAATTCTTATGAGATGTTAGGACACTGATGATCTTTTATGACTTTAAACAAGCTTGACTTCAACAAGTGTAGTAAAGTTGAGGTGGTCAATGCTAACTACCGTTAAAACCATATGAATAGACTGCGTATGACAATAAAGACAAACTTTCTTTTTTGTCTAATTTGTATTAAAAATATATTTGTGCTAAGGCAAAATAAAAACATACACATATACAATGTAACACATGACAGATGATCTCATCAATAAACTGAACATGAATATTCTCTGAAGAGATGTATCGGTAAATAAACACTGCAAATGTTAGTAAACATCCTGACAGTCTGAAGTATTATCTTTAAAAAGGTGTCTTAGTAAACTGTAAGGAATAATTGTACACTTCTAAGAAATAAACATATAAGATGTGAGGTTTAGATGCGTGTTGAAAGCAATGCACCAAAGTGTATAATTCTACAAGGGACAACAGGGGAAAAATACATTGTTGACATGTATATGAGCTGCAAGAAACAAGTATTTATACTTATAAACAAGAAATGTGTTTGTCAGGAACACTATGTCCCCTTCTGCACCTTTTTTTTTTGACCTTTGACCTTGAAGAATGACCTTGAACTTGACCTTTCACCACTCAAAATGTGCGGCTCCATGAGATACACATGCATGCCAAATATCAAGTTGCTATCTTCAATATTGCAAAAGTAATCATAAAATGAGGGATTTTGGCCACATATATTTGACCTCTGACCTTGAAGGATGACCTTGACCTTTCACCACTCAAAATGTGCAGCTCCATGAGATACACGTGCATACCATATATCAAGTTGCTATCTTGAATATTGAAAAAGTTATTGCAAATGTTAAAGTTGGAGCAAACAGACCAACAGACAGACAGGGCAAAAACAATATGTCCCCCACTATAGTGGGTGGGGGACATAAAAACATACATGCTGTTTTCTTGAATAACTTATGAAAGAAATTAATTCAATTATAAATCAATTGATTCAACAATCAAATCTAATTAAATTTTGCTACCAGAGCAGTAAACAAGAAGTCACTCAAATATGTTTCTAATTATAGAAATTTGCTGTTTGTCATTTGAATGTAACCTAAAATGGGAGCATATAATTGAAAACAAAATAATAAATCTAATTGAAAACAACAGTCCGTAATTGGGGCAAAATTTTGACAAAAACAAACATTGGAACAAAAACAATAAGGCTCAAGAATATCAGAGAAAATACCCAACAATAGGATAGCCCATGTGTAGTGGCTTGCATAGACACAAAGACAATAACAAAAGGTGGAAATATGATTCAGGTCTTGGTGCGAAATATTTACACTTAGGTAACACGGGATTCCAGTCATGTACATGGCAGCCGTAAAGTAATTAATGATGCCAAATAAAAAATGTTTTTTTCCTCCAACAAAAATCATTCAAAGATGAAATATTGATAATGGACCTTACCTTCACACAACAAGTTTTAAAAATGTGTGTTCTTAATTTTTCCAGTCATTCTGGACAAAAGATCAAATGTTCAAAACCTTTAAAAATTAATTTTGTTTTTGTGAAAAAAAAGCATAATCTGTTAATATTCAAACACATTCCTGTCTTCCCTTATGGTAGATGCATGTAGGAGTATACCGGTAATAAACTGTGTGGTAACACATGTGTGGGATGTAAAGTAATTACAATTTTGACACATGAAACAATTTCTTTAAAAAAACACATGTACAAAAAAGTACAGACTGACACATGTGCAATCTATAATCTGGACTGATTGGTTTAGATTTCACTGACGTGTAGACATGTACCCAATATCCAATCATTTGTTAAATACTTTGCTTTGTGACACATCACCAGTTTTTGTAACAAACTTACGCCAGAGTTGGTATTTATTGTTTGTTTCATGGGATCTATGAAGTTGAACCAGATTTTTTTCAAACGTTGAATAAAAACAATCCATCATAATGTTTCTCAACAAAAAAGTGCTTAAACCTTTCCCCAATAAGAAGCAAAGTGAAAAATTTGCAACCAGCATAAAACAAGAACATCCTGCAAGTAACTCGCAGTCTTTTCAGGTTTTATGATGTTTGCTGCTCATCAGTAACTAAGGGTTGGAAATGAAGCCTTTAAAACTTCAATTTAGTACAAAAGGTATTTAATTAAATGTAACTATCTAAGGGACTACAAATGCGTCAAAATACGTATCTAAGTGGGAAAGGGTTAATTAATAAATAGTTAATTTAAAATTATCAGATAGTTTTTATGGGTATTTATAATTTTCACTTATGAAAATAAGAGTAAAACACTGTGCAACATGAAATTAATGTTCATTTCCTTTGCATAGTTTAGTTAACAGTGGAATAAAATTAGTATTGTTCAGTACATCAAATAGTGTTTATAATAAAAGCTTTATTTGTTAGTGCAGCCTTACATTTCCAAAGCAATCTGAGGAACAATAAACATTAACTCTCTGGCCTGAGTTCCAAACTGTTATGGCTTTTCAGCAAGATTTGATTTATGAATGCAGTAACAAAGCGTGAAA
Organism: Dreissena polymorpha; assembly: GCF_020536995.1. Classification (NCBI taxonomy): domain Eukaryota; kingdom Metazoa; phylum Mollusca; class Bivalvia; order Myida; family Dreissenidae; genus Dreissena; species Dreissena polymorpha. The sequence continues at coordinate 5,296,738 of NC_068365.1, read as the reverse complement.
CTTAAATCGCCCTAAAACAAAGGCCCCAATATGTGGGCATATCTCTCCTGCATAGATATGGAATAGCACACAGCACAATCTGAAAGTCTTAATGGCCTACTGTTAAGTAGCCAAATATCTCTTGTAAGTCCTCAATACATGATAAGTCATTTGTTCAGGCGATTGAGCCGGCAAGGTGTTCAGGTATTGCTAACTCAAACTTGGCACGGGTCTTTCCACAGCCGTATCTGCTGATTAACTTAATTCCAGTTCTGGACAACTACAAAGGAATTTAGGCATATTGAATTTTTGTATAAAAAATAAAGTTAATAATGTTATTTAAGTGGCGACTTGAAAACAGCACAAACTTTGAAGTTATTTTTAGCCTTGTTCTGGGAAAACTGGGCTTACTCAATTGACGTAAAGTTTATCCCACATTAGCCTGTATAGTTTGCACAGGGTAATTTAGGATGACGCTTAATGCCTAAATTGGATTTTTGCTAAGAAGAGACTTCATTTTAACAAAAAATGTCATAAAAGCGGAATGTGTCGTCACTGATTAGCCTGTGTGGACTGCACAGGCTAATCTGGGACTACACTCTATGCACATGCATAATGCCCAGTTTTCTCAGAACGCCACTCAATGGGTCTAATGCCATATTCATCCAGCCTAGCTCCTGGACAGCTGTTGAGACCACGAAACCTTGCTAAACTTTGTATCTGACTGCTTACCTATTGAGCAGAATGTCAGCATGAACATAAGACCCATTTTCCCATGACCTGGGTCATACAGTTAGTCTTAAGACTTGAACAAATATAAATCCCACTTATAATAGTAGTGGTACTATAATCAAAATAGAAATATATGGGGGGAAATTGCACACATAATCAATTGAAAGTACGTCATGATTTATTCACTTGTAAATATTGATTGAATGCTTCATTGGCTAGGTAGGTGCCATTGAAGTGTTTACTAGTACCACAAAATGGGTTTGAGAGAAACTATGAACATAAAACATTACAAATTAAAGTTTACAACTTTGAATAAATTGAAATCAGATTTTTACATTAAACCTTAAGTCTCTGTTCTCAGAGGTCATGTTGAATACATTGTTACATACAGGTCTTTAAACAAAAATTCAGCAATTAAACTCATACACCAGGTTTACTCCACTGTGATGCCTAAATTACCACAATAATGAGAATAATAACCTAATTGCGTCTACAAAATAAAACTATAACAATGTAAAAACAAGGGCTGTTTGTAAAACATGCATGCCCCCCATATGGGCTGTCAGTTGTAGTCCAAGCCATTGTGTGAATACGTTTTTTGTCAATGTGACCTTTAGCTTTGACCTAGTGACCTGAAAATCAATAGGAGTCATCTGCCAGTTATGATAAATTGATTCAATTTAGCTGGATGGGAAAGTCCACTAGGCATAAATGGGTTAAAGTTTTAGGAAAGAAAAATACAATGATATTTGACCTTTGACCTTGAAGGATGACCTTGACTTTTCACCACTTAAAATGTGCAGCTCAGTGAGATACACACGCATGCCAAATATGAAGTTGCTATCTTCAATTGCAAAAGTTAATATACTTTAACCAAGGTTCAAGTTTTTGGACACACATACAATTAATGAAATATGGGCTGTCAGTTGTAGTGGCAGCCATTTTGTGAATATGTTTTTTGTCACTGTGACCTTGACCTTTGACCTAGTGACCTGAAAATCAATTGGGGTTATCTGCCAGTCATGATCAATTTACCTATGAAGTTTCATGATCCTAGGCCTAATTATTCTTGAGTTATCATCAGGAAACCATTTTACTGTTTCGAGTCACTGTGACCTTGACCTTTGATCTAGTGACCTGAAAATCAATAGGGGTCATCTGCCAGTCATGATCAATGTTCCTATGAAGTTTCATGATCCTAGGCGTAAGCATTCTTGAGTTATCTTCTGGAAACCATTTTACTGTTTCGAGTCACTGTGACCTTGACCTTTAACCTAGTGACCTGAAAATCAATAGGGGTCATCTGCGAGTCATAATCAAGTACCTATTAAGTTTCATGATCCTAGGCGTAAGCATTCTTGAGTTATCATCCAGAAAACATTTTACTGGATCGGGTCACCGTGACCTTGACCTTTGACCTAGTGACCTAAAAATCAATAGGGGTCATCTGCGAGTCATGATCAATGTACCTATGAAGTTTCATGATCCTAGGCATAGCGATCTTGAGTTATCATCCGGAAACCATTCGGTGGACGGACCGACCGACGGACCGACAGACTGACCGACATGTGCAAAACAATATGACCCTTCTTCTTCAAGAGGGGGCATAAAAATATACAAAAGATATGTCAGTTCACAAAAGCAGCTATTGTAAATTACACAAAATTTATATTAACAATACTACAAAACATCAACTATGCTTGTAAATAGAAGATTATGAGTAAACAATTGAGTACAAAGACACAATAAAGACATTAGAGAGAACATGTGTCAATTTCAGACTGTATAATCACTAATTATGAGAACTTCAAAATAGCAAAGCGTTAATGCAACAGTGCTTTCATACTGTTACTAAGGGGGACAACCCACAATAAGAATTACCCTGAGAAAAGTTTTAATTTTCATGAATTAAAAAATTAACTTTGGTTAAATAATCTAGTCATTTAAGGTAAAGTATATTATGGTAATGATATGTAAAGTGTATAAGAGTATTTGGACTTTTTACACAATGTTTTTTTAAACAAAAACTATTTTTAAACTGCAATATTTGACCTTGTATACAAATGTATCGACATTCAGTTCACTTTGTATAACAGAATACATGGTCATATGGGACATTCCATATCTCAACATATTGGAGAAAAAACATATAAGCTGTTCTCTGTGAAAAGGGGGTTTAATGCATGTGCGTAAAGTGTAGTCACAAATATGCCTGTGCAGTCTGCAAACAATCTGTCTGCTTTATGTGTATCTTTCTATTACAAGAAGTCTCTTGTTAGCAAAATTATGGTTTGGGCCGAAAGTGGCATCCCTGAAAAGCCTGTGCAGACTGCACAGGCTAATCTAGGAAGATTCATTCTGCACCTGCATTGAGCCCCGTATTTCCAGAGATCATATCTTATAAAACATCTGTATGCTATGGACAATGCAATAAAAAAATGCACTTTTCTAAATTAAAAGATTACAGATTCTAAATGACTTACAATGCATATTTTTATTTCCTAAGATTATGAATTTTCTTTGTTCAGAGGCAGTTGTATGAATATATAATTACCTTTTCATTTACAACTGTATTCACTAAATTCTCATAACTGCACAATATTATATCACAATATTTTATAAGTGAAAAGCACCTTCAACCTTATTATAAAGAAATTACTGTTCTAATTACACAGCAATTCATAACTACTTCCTTATTGCACTAAAGTTTGACACAACCAACAATAAGAACACACACATATTACACTCACACATTCAAAAATGCGCTGCTTAAAACAAATCACTTTATAAAGTACATTATGACCAGGGGTAAGATTTTGGAACCACGGCATGCACACACTGAATTGCTTCATTTTAAAATATATCAACCAAAGAAAACATCTTATGTTATATGTAATAAAAGCAGCTTGGCAATGAAAGGAAGAAAATCTGTAGAAACAAAATATTTTTCTCCGAGTGCCTGAATTTTTGTAAAGCAGATCCCTTGTGTTTAAGAAACTTAAACAACTAATAACCTTACATCTCATTTTTCAGAGAAAAATAACAGCAGCATTCCCAGAAAATTAAATTTAAGCTTACCGTAGTTAAAAGTAAAAGAACAAGAGATGTTTCTGTCAGAAACACAATGTCCCCTACTGCGCCGCTTTGATTAATTAATATTTTTTTATCATTGGCAGGTACAGATAAATATCTCCCTTTGAAGCTTATTACTTCCTTGAATTTTTTTTTTTTACCTCTGACCTTAAAGGATGACCTTAACCTTTCACCACTCAAAATGTGCAGCTCCATGAGATACACATGCATGCCAAATATCAAGTTGCTATCTGAAGCGTCATAGAAGTTATGAGCATTTTTTGAAACCTAAACGCGAAATCTAAACGCAAAGAGTGACGGAAAGACGGACGGACAGACGGTCCGATCACAATATGCCCTCCTTTGGGGGCATACAAATAATAAGAACCATTT